>NW_024081433.1:0-210195 GCF_003009895.1 Hyaena hyaena
AGCTCCTTACTTCTCCGCCAGCAAGATAAGAATTTTAAAACAAGGGAGACAAAGAACCTTAGGAAAAACTACCTATTGATGTTTTCCATTGAAGAGTAAGTGGGTCTTTCAGGAAGTCCCTATAATGAACAATCAAGTCCTTTCACTGGGCAGGAGACTCCTGAAAAAATAAAGTTAAGACAATGAAGACAAAGGAGTAGCAAAAAAGTATGTTAATATAGACAGTAAAATGTGGTTTTTATTCTTAGTATCTAGGCTAAGAATTGGATTAGAAGATTTCATTTCTGAAATAATATACAGTAAATGCTTTCATACCTCTCATGTATAAAAATTTGAATTTGTTTCATGTACAAAGGGATACAAATTATTTTAATGTTGATATAACTTTCTACTAACAAATAATGAGGCTACTTTTATACATTTTTAATGGTCTTATTTTTGAAAGAGAAAGCGAGAGAGAGAGAGTGAGAGAGAGAGAGCAAACATGAGCATGGGAGAGACAGAAAGAGAGGGAGACACAGAATATGAAAAAGGCTCCAGGCTCTGAGCTGTCAGCACAGAACCTGATGCGGGGCTCAAATTTGTGAACTGTGAGATCACGACCTGACTGAAGTCGGATGCTCAATTGACTGAGCCACCCAGGCACCCCTTATACTTTCTATAATGTCTAAAAATGAGGCTACTTTTAATCTAATATTCACAAAATCAAATATCTATTCTATAATTCATTTTGATAAGATTGCTATTTTCCTGTGTACCTTGAGTACCTGGTTCACCTCTCAGCCCTTCTACAGCCAGTACTTTTGCATTTTTCTACTATGTACTTTTCCCCAGTTATCTTTAAAAACAAAACCAAAAAGACCTCTTCGTCTCTTGTTTTCCTCATTCCTAACATTACCGTAACATTATTTATCTAAATATTTTCTGCCTTTTATTTATTTGGTTATTTCATTCAGAAGTTAAAAAAATACTGTGTATTTAATACAAACTGAAGTCTGTGCATGGAGAGGAGAGTTAGCCACATCTGTAGCCTCACAGTGTATTACTCAGTTCAGTCTGGAGACAAAGACTGTATTGTCTGGGACAAGAGATTTGGGTTATTAGCCAGGGAAGATGGGGAAGGAGGATTAGACAATTCTCCCATTTTATAGAAGAGGTGGCTTCTGAGTTGAGTCTTAAAATATGGATTGATATCCCCTGTGGAGCAAGGAGTAATTTAAAACAAGGAGTATTTACTTGAAGCATGAGTTAGTGTGGAAAGAATGTTGCGAAGATTTTGCCTATAGCTGTGATCAAAAAGAAATATTTTCAAGGAACAAGATAAAAATGTTCTCAAAAAATTATTTTAAAGGTAAAACTCAGATATGCTGAACTACAGACTTGATTTAATAGGCTGATTCTAACTTTTCATGTTTATCGCTTAGTACCTTTCTCTGAAGAGTGTGTGAACATTTGATACATATGTGCATTAAATCTATTGATTATTTGATGAACCATATTCCAGATGCTTACTCAAATAAAATATTTCTAAATTCAACATGATTGAATTGAGTGAAAGAGTCATCTTTGGTGAGTTAAAGTATTTTTGATTGCACTCAGTAGTTCTTACCAGGTGATTTGCTTACCACAGTGGAGGAAATATTTCATGTTTTAAAATTAACATATACCCTGTTCAGTCAAACAGGGGCATCAAAATGATATCACATCAAAATAGGCATAATTTAAGAAAAAGCTGGTGCTTCCTTAGATTGTTAAAGGGGTGTAAGCTGGTAAAAGGAATAAGGTATTGTCCCTCAATTGACCTTGAATATTTAACCACCTGCTCAATTTAATCATGGATCATGGAGGGTTGGAAAGGCTGCCTGGGTAAGAGCTGACAAGAGTGCACTTCCACATATGTGAAGTTTACTGCTCAGGTGGAAGGAATGTGGGAATTGCTCAGCTGCTTGCAAATACATCTAGTCCTGAAAATGGCACTGTGCTTCTGAATTAGGTAAAAGTTTTTAAGGCCTGAGTCTTGTCTGCACACACACACACACGCACGCACGCATGCATGTCTGTATGTATGTATGCATGTATATCATAAAATATATAAAATGGCAGTTATTTGATTATTTACTAAAACACTTTTACATATAATGCAGATGTAAGATTATTACATTTTATCCCTTAATATAAAAGTTCATGTAACTCACATAGTTAATTAGTGTAATTTGAAAGTTTCCTAAAAGGTTAATAATTGAGGTACCATAGTTCATCTTATACTATGTTATTCTGATGCATCGAAAACAACTTTATAACATCTGTACAACTGTGTGTTGTCATTTTTTGTACTGTGAAAAGAGTACTGAAAGACAAAACAGAAGAAAAAGGTAGTCTACTTTTTTAAAAAATTATTTTTTTTAACTCTAGTATAATTAACATTCATTGTTAAACTAGTTTCGGGTGTACAATATAGAGATTCATTAAATTTGTACATTATTCAGTGAACATCGCTCTAAATATAATCTTAATCTCCTCTACATATTTTACCCTATTTTTTTTAAAGTTGTGAGTCTGATATTAGTAGAACTGTCTTCGAAACAGAAACACTGGAACATAACTGCAAGATTATCTAAGTTAACAAGTTTACATTAGTATATTTGTGGTGGAAAATGGCAAATTTCTCCTGTGGTTATCACAATGCAAGGTCAGAGGTAAAGGTGATTTTGACTGGAGATTCAGGCTTACTATGTACCTTCATTGTTTCATTTATTTGGGGAACCAGCAGTGACTAGATTTATTTTTGGCTTATCTCAGAGTTCAATAGTGGTTATTTTATTGTTGTTTTCTTGTTTCTTGGGTTGAAAGGTAATGGAGAGATTCACAATGGTAAGAGGGTAAAATATTAGTTTTGCCTCCATAGCATCCAAACCACTTCCATGCCTTTTTGATATCTGTAATTTTATGATTAAAAAGAAAATCACCTTCTGTCTCAAATGACTGAATGACCATGTCAAATCCAGTTTAGCTTTTCAAATGGTGTTATATGCTCTAGATATTACTATACCTGTATATTACTGGTTATTGATACAGCTGAATTATTCTCCCTCAAATGGTCATACAATGTGGTATTCTGCTGTTCATAAAGTCATGCTGAGCTTTTACAGAAATCTTAATTTAATACTAATGAGCCCACATGTAGGAGGTTTAAAGCCAGTCCACATTGTTGTTTTTTTTTTTTTTTTGAGTTTATTTATCTCTCAACCATTATGAACATATTCCACTTGATCTTCTATAGAGTAATCTCAAATTTGTTCTTAGGGATCACCTAATAAAATGATTTGTTGTGTCTATCATTTTTTCTGGCTAATAATATTTGAATATTTTTTGTTTATTTTTTTATGCTTTAAAGAATTGAGGAGAAAAGGCATATCTCATGCAATAGAAGAATTCCAAAGCTCAGGCTACCCTTAGGGAAGTCGAAGTCAGTGGCTTTTATAACTGAAAAGAAACACGCGGCAGGATTCCATTATATTAGAACACTTCAGAAAAGAATCACAGTTAGGCAATTTCCCTGCTCTGAATTGCAATGTAGGAAACTTTATGAAAATGACAATTGGTTCTATAATTTTTGTGTTTCCCTTTATCTCTGTTCTTGCCCCTCAGAATTTATCCCTTACTCCTTGCTCCATATACAAGCATTCATAGCTTTAGAGCTTTGGGGAAATATTGTTGTGCTTTATTTTTCAGTTTAATGAATTATATATGATTTTTTTGCATTAAA
Source organism: Hyaena hyaena (assembly GCF_003009895.1). Classification (NCBI taxonomy): domain Eukaryota; kingdom Metazoa; phylum Chordata; class Mammalia; order Carnivora; family Hyaenidae; genus Hyaena; species Hyaena hyaena. The sequence continues at coordinate 3,767 of NW_024081433.1, forward strand.
AGTTTCTTTTCAATGAGTTATTTTATCATAGGGAGTCATTATTTAGGAACTTTTTTGTTTCTTTTTCCTTAGATCTTTTATCCCAAGTAGCACTCATTTCAAAATCTCTTTTGCTACAGTATTGCTATGTAATTTGATTTCTATGTTAGTGGTAAAAGCATATTCACTAGATGTCTTGCTTGTTAATTTTTTTTCATTTCACTTAATGCTTTTTTAAAGTCCTATTTCCAAAATCAGTGTACTTGAAATTAGTAAAGGATTAAGCAATCGCTTATCCTTCTCTTATAATGAAAATGTAACCATTTGAATTTACAATAAAAATATTAACTTTGAGAAAAGTTAGGATGTTTACCTTTCAATTTCAATAAATGTTAGATTATTATTTATTATGAACAGATAAAATTTTGCATAATTATAAAGTACTTATTTTTCTCGGCTTAAATCTAAATGCATATGTTATTATTTCTTTTCAATATGATTTTTCTAGGTAGAGATTATGAATCAGGAATAAAACAGATCTATAGAGTTCAATATGTCAACTTTTAAGATTTACCTTTATTTATATTCAAGTATGTGATGTAATGAAAAGAGGTTTTTATCCTTAGGTAGAATGGCATAACATGTTAATGAATTGTCTTTTTTTAAGTTTATTTATTTATTTTGAGAGAGAAACAGAGAGTGCAAGTGAAGGAGGGGCAGAAAAAGAGGGATAGAGAGAATCCCACACTGTCTCCACACTACAGTGTAGACCCTAACATAGGGCTTGAAACCACAAACTGTGAGATCATGACCTGAGCTAAAATCAAGAGTCAGATGCTTAACTGACTGAGTCACCCAAGAATTTTTAAGTTTTTATATTTTTTATATTTCCATTGAGATAATTTTAAATATGAGTTTTTTATTCTTGTTTTTTTTCAACTAAGTATTTTATTTTATTGCACATAGACTCATCAACATATATTGAAAAGACTCTATAAGTGAGAGGGATATAGTCATTTTTGGCTTAATTTGAAGATGGTTTGTCAATATTCTTCATCACTCTCAGCAAATTATAGAAGTCACAGCCAAATTGAGAGAAAAAAATGACTTTTGGAAATTCCAAAACCAGCTGTCACAAAAGAAAAAAACTAATAAAGGTATTTCTATTATTCATCTCTGAATATACATTCCTTCTACCTGACTTTCACCAAATTTTTATTACTGAAATAATTTATTTTTGGTTCAGACCATCTCTCAAAGTTTAGCTAATTAATTTTTAATTGATTACATAGCATAGCCTAGTATTTTAAATATAAAGTATTCTATTGAATTATTATACCAATCTTACCTGAAGGAATCACTTTTCACATTTTACAGATGGAAAACTCAACTTCTGCAACATCATATAGCTTATAAAAGGCAAAGCTAGAACTTTAACCCTATCTTACTCCTACATCTTTTCACCTATGTCATACTACCTTCCTAAGAATCATATGAAAATGCACTCATATTTTAAAGCCTGGAAGGTAGGACAATGTAGGAAACTTCCATGTCTACACCTCAAAGGGATACTATGTACCAAAGACAAAGAACAGAGTAAATTGGAGATTGTACTGTCAAATGGAGGAAAGAAAACATGGCACAGTGTGGACTCTGACTTCACAGCAGGTTTCATGGTCAATGCTTTTATCATCCAAATGCATTTTTATAGAACATTTTAAAGACGAAACTATCTCAATACTATTCACATTTTTATATTATTTTTAAAGTTATTTTTATGTTTATACTAAGAGAAAGCATGCATGGGAGGGGCAGAGAGAAAGAATCTCAAGCAGACTGTGCTCTTCCTCTCAGAGTTTGACATGAAGCTCAGTCCCACAAACCATGAAACTATGACCTGAGCTGAAATCAAAAGTTTGATCCTTAACCAACTGAGTCAGCCAGGCACCAAACACTATTGACGCTTTAAACTGTATTATTCTTTGCTATGGAAGACTGATCTATATATTGTAGGATGTGTAGCAGAACCCCTGGCCTCTACCCACTGGATTCCAGTAATATCCCCTCCCCAAGTTGTGGAAATCAAAACAATTTACAAACATGATCAAATGTCCCCTCAAGAACAAACTTATTCCCAGCTGAGAACCATTGTTGTAGATGATTCTGAGTTTTGCTTTCTAGAGGTACTCATCTAAGAACTTCTTGGATAAACTATGGCCAGTCTTATTAACAATAGGACGTCATGTCAATCCTTTATGAAGATAATATATTCAAGCCCACTTGGGGACACCAACAAAGAAAGAAGGAAGGAAGGAAGGAAGGAAGGAAGGAAGGGAGGGAGGGAGGGAGGGAGGGAGGGAGGGAGAGAGGGAAAGAAAGAAAGAAAGAAAGAAAGAAAGAAAGAAAGAAAGAAAGAAAGAAAGGGAAGAAAGATGGAAGGAAAGAAAGAATATAATGCAGATCCATGAAAAATATTTTTACAAGTAGATTATGTATTCAGAGTTTAATGAAATAAAGAGAAGCAAAGTAGGCAGATTGTCTGAGAGTGCCACTGGTTGGTGGAAGTGGGGTCAATTAAAACTGTGTGAGCTGAATATGCATTTTCATGTGCCTAATGATTTCTGAAAATCATTTGCTGTGATGCATTAAGCTAGTCAATTTAAAGAATGATTGACCAAAGGAAAGAAATTGCATAGCCAATAAAATTGATTACAAATTTGGAAAAAATTAAGCACCAATCTTAGAAAAGCTGTTTATGTGTTACATCCACAAGAAATATTCATTATGAAGACATATTCACTGCATGCTGTTAATTGTAAATTAAGAGTATAAGATATGTGTACCATAGAAATGGATAACTTAAGACTGATAGGCTATTTTACTGCATGACTAACCAGACATTGATTTTAATGAGAAATTGAAGCTGCAAATAGGAAAGAAGCTTGTAGATAGTGGGTTGCATTTAATTTAAAATTGTGCAAAATCAGCTGCAGGTTAGCAGCTGGTCATTCCTGAAACACTTTATATTGTGACAGTGGTGTTGTATAAACTCAAACAAATATAAATCATTGTCTTAAGAGTCCTAAGGGATCTGGCACTATCCCTCCACCAGGACGTCTTCTTTTACAGCCTCATTACACCCGCCAGTGATTCATGGGTGTTAGGCTTGACTGTGAAGGGTGGAAGGGGCTGAGGAACTCAGTATGCTATATTTCAACCATGCAAATGAGCATATTTCTCTGGGACTCAAAGGCAGCACTTCTAAAAGAAATGGATTAATCTCTGTCTATTCCTATTATCCATTTGTTGAGATTTTCAAAGTAATACAAGCCCATGAGAAAGCATTCTCACTATGGCATTGTGTAGCATCTTTAAAGCTAGACATCAATTGTATCAAAAAGTACTCTGATGCGGGAGAAGCAAAGGGATAACAAGGGGCAGGGGCACTGTGCCTGGAATGTAAAGGAATGCGCTCAGGTAGGCCAGGAGGGGTTCTAGAGCATAGTCTCTGGCCCAATTATGAGTCTGTGAATGGAATTCTTCCTAATGGGATAATGGAGGGTCTAGGAGACCCCTAACATCATACCGACAACAAAACCCTCTTTTCTCAGATTAGGACTACCAATTATTTCTCTAATTCTCTTTATTCTAGGCTATTGTGGACAAGAATTTTTTTTTTTTTTTTTTTACAAGTTATGATTGCTTTATTGTTTTTTTTTTTTTTTTAGTTTACTCCACTTTTCTTTTTTTTTTTTTTTACACTTTATTATTATTTATTTAATTTTATTATTTTATTTATTTATTTATTTATTTTTTTTACAAATAGTTTATTGTCAAATTAGTTTCTACATAACACTCAGTGCTCATCCCCAAAGTGCCCTCCTTCATGCCCATNGGTCCTTTATCCGTGTGGACAAGAATTTTTGAGGGGAAAGGGAGATGCAAATATTCTGCTAACTCCACTAACAGACAGTAAGCAAATTGAGAGAACAACACTTTATTGGAGTCTGTAGATTGGTCCATTGTTCCTAGCATATTACAAGTGCGACAAAAAATATGATCCCAACCCTCTGAAAACAAAAATTTTCTTTCAAAATTAAACTTCTGTATTTAAGCATGAAGCATACTCCATCAATAAGATTATCAAAGCCTATTTAGGAAATCATATCAGCAACTCTCCAGTAAAGCATTTAAACTCAGCTTTACTGTAATGCTATTGTATCCCAGGCTACAGTAATATAGTTGTTATATTGTATATGAAATTAAATTTAAAAAATAAATATATAGCTACAAAAGATAAATATAAAACAATTTGTTCACTTTTTAAAAATATCAAATAGAATTTCTCTCAGTGTCTAGAATACAAGTGATTAATAAGCAAATTAAACATTATAGATTATTACTAAAGATAGCATAGAGAACCATTAGTAAGAAGAAAATAGCTTTCTGTATTTCTGACAAAGCTTATGCATTTAAATACTAATTACTCATCTATTATCATTACCTAATAATACAGCAAGTGTAAAACAAATTTAAAAATATATGACCCATCTATGCTATTAAAAGATAGTGTCTTTGGCAGCATCAACATTCAAAATGTAGTTGTGAACTTAAAACTAGGCAAAATCACAAAAGATGACTTCCATAAATCAAATTTGCTTTTCTGATCCTATAGTTCTGATCTTTGGATTCATGTATTCAACTGCTGATTGGTCATCACAACTTCTAGAGCATATGGATAGCTGAAATTTAATATGATAAAACTGAATTAATCAAATATTCTTCTAAATTGGCCTCTCCTTGAATATTTAATTTTTGGTACAACCATTTAGAGTAAGCTAAATCTGTCTCACCTTCTCTCCCAATCTACTTAATCCAGCTAATCACACCTATCACCACTATCCTGTAGCAAGCCATCATTACATTTCATTGGTGGATTGATTACTAATGGGTCTTCCCAACTCTGGACTTGTTCTCTCAGTACCATTGTTCCCTGTTGCAGAGGAAGCAAGCCACTCCCTTGCTTCAAAGGCAGCCTGCAGCTACAGAGAACCACCTGCAGTATAGCATCCTGAGTATACAACGTCTCATCCGTTGTTTTTACATGCTGCCACCTACAGTTTTACCCTCCACTCTTTCCAGGACACACTACATCATTTATAATTCTGCAGTATTTCTTTTCATCTATTTCTTGTTTAAACATAAGAAAAAACTTGTGCCTTATCCATCTTGTATTCCAAGGAACTAGCATAGTTACTGGTCTGCAGCTAGTGCTGAATGATTATTGAATGGATTTTCTGATCCATTTTTACTAAGCCTAATGATGGTTCTGACATTATAAGAATACCACTTGCAGCTAGAGCAAATAATCTTCTAAATAATAGTGGTTCACCTCAATAGAAGCTTTTTGCTCCATCACCTAAGATTCCAGCGTGAGTGTTGCATGTCAGAGGGTGGTTTTTCATTATCCAGGATCCAAGTTCTTTCCATTCTTCAGCTCCTCCATTGCATGGGTTCTTGGACTCTGCTTTCAGTCAGCAGACGAGATATGAAAAAATCGAGGATGAAAAACCTACCACTTCTTTAAAAAAAACACACACACACACACATTAGGAAGAACTAGTTATAAGGCCATGATTGAATGTTAAGTGGGTCAAGGAAATATAGTCACTGTCTGGGAATCTACTTTGACCGGAACTCTTCCCTGCGAAGATTTGGGGAACAGCTAGCCATTTCCACCACATGGCTTAAGAAAGCAAAACATATGTATTGTATTTCAAAGGAAACTAACATTTTTTTTTTCTGAAGGTGTTGGTAAAAAGAGTGAATTTCAGTTATCAGGAAAAGGCCCTTAGGTATATGTTTTTTTATTACCAACAATTCTGGATGGAATTTGAGGTAGCATTGGCGTAGGGAGTGCTTTTCAAAAACAATTAAGGCCATGCAACTTTTGTTTGGATCTCCAGCAAATTGCAGGGCCTGCCCAATGAGATTAGGCATATGGAATTGCTCAGATGTCCCTGCAGTAATTACATCTCACCCTCTTAAAGACAGATGTTTTCCAGTACAGGGATAGCTGCATGTTTGCTGAAGCAGGTGGAGTGTCTCCAAACAGTTCTACTTTTCAGATACCACAATTTGGAATGAAGGAGGATGTCTCTTTTCTACCCTTCAAGATAGTCCCCAAATTTCAGTTATCAAAAACATTCTTTTTAAAGAAATTGCTAGATTTCTGCATATGAATATCAAATAACTGTATCTGCAATTGCCTGCACTCCCCCATTTGATATATGTGAAATTAAATGGAAAATTTGCCCAATAGAGATAGGCAGGTGCTATATAAACACATCTGTAGGTCATTTAGAAATTACTCTCATCACTCTTTTCATTAAAGTGACATGCATATATTTAGAAACTACTTTTCAAAAACCTAATGAAAGACTGTCCTTGATAACTTCTCTATATGTTCACCTATAAATCAGTATTAAAATCTTTTACATAATGAAAGGCACATTCTTGGTAAGGTAAAAATGCCAAGTTTCAATTCTCTCATTTTTTAAAATGTGAGCTAGAACGTTAACCTGCATGTTTACATCATTTATATATTTGTTGTCACTGAATGTGTATAAAGGTGCTTCCTTCACATTTCAGTTTTATACAGTTATGAATTGTCTAGAATCATATTTTTGCTAACATTGAGATGATTATATTAAAATACAGAAATAAATACATAGTTAAGGGCATGTAAAAATTCATACATTTATGTCTATAAGGAGCATTAAGTTTTTCATGTGAAGACTCTCAAGATATCTCTATTGAGTTCATTTTATATACTTTCAGCACATCATTTATGTTGACATGGTGTCATGGATAAAGTCTAAATTTGTGTATGAGAGGTACAACAGCTGTCTCCTGCCTGAGTACTCAAAGTTTCACCAAGGCTTATATTTTGTCCTGTGTTTGCGGAATCCCTAGCAACACCGTACAGGAGATGGACATAGATTTGTTAAAATAACAGATTTCTGTGATCATCTCACACCCAGTTTCCAGATTTAATCCTCCTTGTATATAGTTGTATGTAAGGTCATTTCCTAGTGTATATATATTGAGAAAAGATGCTAATATGTATAATTTACTCAAATAGACATGTTGGAGGTAAACCAGTGAGGTCGTTTTTATATTGAAATTCGTGAGAAAGCCCATTGAAAAAAAGCATAATGCAAACAGAATATTAACTTCTGATTAAAACACCTGTGGATTCAATTGATAACATTTCATGTTGAACTGCATTGGAACTAAAGTCCCCAAACACCAAGCTCTTTTGTGTAGCCAATTCAGGAGTCTCATTTGAAAACCCAGTTTAGCCTTTATACAGAGCATGCACATTTCAACATATGTAGTTTTCTGTTATTTTTTTATGTAAAGGACTGTGATATTTTGATCCTCTCTTTTTATATGGATGGTAGAAGCATTTGAGAGAGACTTACAGGTGTATCTTTCTTTGGATGTTTTCTTTCTGCATTGCCTTAATGGTTATAATATAAAGCAATAGATAATGGTAGAAATGGTTAAGGGTACTTGAGGTTAACTATAAACCCTCCACCAGAATGGACATTGGAACATGGGGACTTGTTTATAAGCCTTTATTAAAAGTAATAGATTTTTCCAGAGAAAACACATATTGTGTGTGTATCATTACGATGGTATTACTGTTTTGTGACTGAAAGGATAGATTTTTAAATAATATATAATCCATATACTGCAATTCACTATATTAATTCTTCTTTCTATAGCAAGTTTCTCTTTACCAATTAAATCTGCCGGTACCTAAAATAAAAATTATCACAGGACTGTGACAAAAATGGGTGTTGATTTCTCATTTTTAGTTCATTTTAAAAATCGTACCAGTTATACTTGAAGGTGAAAAGCACAAACTGCATTTTCAAGATGTGTTTTTCCTCAGTAGAATTATGTCATGAGGAAACACTGTGGATATCCATCAAAGTGAAACCTACAAGGACATAAGAGCTCGTTATTAGTGAACATTGTTTGTAACCTTCAGATGGCTTCAGCATTTCTGTCACAAAATGGCAAGCAGAATCAGAGATTAAAGCACATTGTACCCCTGAAATTAACATCACTACATAAATTATGGCTTTTATATAAATCTAAAAGGAACTCTTTTTTTACTTTAAAACAATGAATTATTCCAGTCTCCAGTCTTTCTAATAAAATGTTACAGTGAGTTCAAGTTCAGTTAGGTCAATGTTGGCTTCAGGTTAACGTTATTGATTGAAACTTGCTAAAGCATCCTGGCAGATACAATGCAATCACTTCGGTCAGGAAACTAAGCCGAGCAACATACCCTTGTGGTTCCGATGCTTGTTCTGGATTGTATGCTTGTTCCTACTACAAAAACCTAGAAGGATGGAAAGAGGATTAAGTGTAGGACTTAAAAACATAGGTAAAAGGCAGAATGCTATTCTTTACGTCCTACTGAAAACTTTGGTAGCACACTTGCAATTAGATCTTTTATGTGTCTAAGAAATAGTTTTGACAAATGACTATTTTATTCTTATCCATATGCTAAAAGTACCATACCTTTAAAATGTGTAGTATTTTGATGGTTTTCAAATTATATATAATTCATGTTCATATATATATGTATTCAGATTATACTATATATGGTATATAATATATATTCTATACATTAGTACCTAGGCATTCTTTGTGAGTTAAGAATTTGGAGGGCTTACTCTTTCCTTTTCTTTCTTTTTTTAAAAAGATTATTCCCTATTTTAAACAAGGTTGATAAGGTGATGATAAGTGTTGGAATGAAGGCTGCAATCTACTGTAATGGGAGAAGGCTTTTCTCTTTGCTACCCTGACTGATACAGTTAATGTGTGCATCTATGACCTTGACAATTTTCAACAAATGTATTTGAAGTAATAAGAACTGTGCTTCAGGCAAAATATCATAGCAATCAAAACCTTTGGTGGTTAAATTGACTAAAAATATTGGCCTATTATTCAATTTATTTCATTTCTGTTAGTAATAGCCTTGGTTGACAGAGAGATTACTGGGTGCTTTCATTGAAGTTTATGAATAGAATCTAAGTTTAAAGAAAGTAATCCGCTACTGATTTTCTGAGGGACATAAGATTAAAATGATATTCCTTGTATTGTTTACTAGTTATTTACTTGTGGAATGGTAAGCTACAGAGATGATATTTGAAAATATGTAAGCGGAAAATTCTTCTAACAGACGGAACACTTTGTACTCAGGTCAAGCACACATGTAGCCCTGATTATCCACTAAAATGGATAAACTCTTACATTTAAAAATTTAAACAGCACTATTTGAACTTTTTCCTCTGTGAGCAGCTCTCAGGAAGATGAACATTCCTATAATTGAAATCATCATGTGCATTCTGACCCTAATTGGGTAAGTTTTATATTAGGTGCACACCAAGCAATCATGGAAGCAATTATGGGCCCTTGTCCTGGGGCCGCCCTAGCCCAGGTGCTGCTGCCTGATTGTCATTTGGTAATTACCTTAGTACTTCCCAACTACTCCTTAGCATCAGTTAAACGATGCAACATACTTCAAGTAAGTGAAGTCTCCTTGCAAGTACAAATAAATACTTAATTATTTAGTTTGTGGCTTCATATAGGGGCTGTCTGTTCACCTGGAATGTGCAGATGTATAAAGAAAATGGTCTTCTGAAGAGACTCGCATGGAAGTCAAATTGGAGATGAAATTTTTGCGATTAGCCACACAGTTCCTTTTGAAATATGGGAAATACCTTAAATAATAGTGATGATAGAGGCATTGCCAACTTTAGGACTTTTTTCAAGTCTTTGAAGTCTGACTTTGCAGAACAGATTGTAAATCTCTGGCCCATTACACACCTGTGGAGATTTTGGTGTTTTATTTCTCTTGGGTGAAACTGCAGAAGCCCAAACCATGTTAATCACTGTCAGAACCAGTTGTATAAAATGCCAAAATGCAGTGAACCAAGTGTTTTATAATAAATATGACAATGCAGTCAGAATGTTGTTTTGTTAGGCTTGTTATTTGTGGTAATTTTTCATTTATAATCTTTGAAAGGAGAAAGTTCTAAGGCTTTTATCAGAAAAATTTTAACCACAGGGGAGATGTCACCATATTGTATAAATAAGGCTCTAAGTACTTGTATAATAACTAATTCAGACAAAAATAAATAAACTAATTTAATAGTAGCATTTGCTTTAAATGTTTTAAAAATGCTGATTTAAAAAAAAAAACCTCCAATATAAAATACCACCACTAAAATTGTCACTGTATGAATGGTATATCATTCTTAGAAGAATTAATATTCTCACATATTATTTCATACCAATCTTTTATTTTACTATCATTACTTTTATTTACAATTAAATCTTATATTTTACCAATTAGCAGGTATAATGATTGGAATATGAAAAATACTAGTTTTAATCTTCTCCCAGTGCTCTTATTTGAAATAGTTCATTAACTGGAGTTAAAATTATTATAGCTAGCTTTGCTATGTCACTGACTTTTCCTTACATAGTATTCTGACATTCATGTTCAACTTACTTCTCAGAGGAAACATGTGCTGTGACAAAGAATAAATATATCATAATATATCATAAATTGATATGTCCAGTTAATGATGGATGATTTTCATACATAATATCTAAATTATGTTATATCCATTTTAACATTCATGCCTTCTGATAAAATAAATTTAATAATGTTAATTTTGAGGGAAGTCTTTTTCTATTGAATAACCACTTACCTAAATGTAAAATACTTTAAATGTACTTGCACATTTATTTCTTGCTAACCAACAATAACCAAAATGTCTTATGTTATTATTTCAGTTCCATAAGTATTTAATTTGTAACTATCAGACATCAGAGTAATGGAAAGAAGTTATGCAAAAGATATAGAATACATTCTCCTGGGCTATAGATTTTTACTTAGAAATATAATAATGCCAAGGCTGGATAAATCACCCTTACTATGTACCTCTACAATGCTAAAACACTATTGTTATTGCCTGTTTACTGCTTGGAGACTTAAAATCATAAAGTCCTTGGACATTGACCATGTTTATTCACAATTATATCATTAGCTACCAGGATAGTGGCTGGCACAGAATTAGAGAAAAGTCGATTAGTAGGGGGTGCTCTCTACCATATATATTTCTGGATTACTTTCATACTATATATATTTTTAAGGTCAGCATTATATAGATATGCTATGCTGCTCAGCCTAGTTTCAGCCCTGTGACTTTGACAGAAAAGGAATGAGTCTAAAATGAATGTGTGGTATACCAAACTTTGTTCACTCTCATGTCCTTCAGTTTCCTCATACATGCGTGTGAATACCACATAATTACACAGGACATATTTGAGAATCAGGAATCTGAAGTTAGAAACTATCTGAAGTTGATAGCATGACCTTATAAAAAATGTGACAAGAGTTGGAATCACATGTTCTCCTCCTCATTCATAAATTGGGGGATGTTTAGACTACATCATTGAAGAAATAATTGAACAAAAAAAACTAATGAATTATCCACAAAAATTAATTTAGGTGCATTTTTATGGCTTCACAGTGAAAATATATTTTCAATAATTTTAGCAGTTACTAAAGCTATTATCATCTGAGTTTTGTGTATGACTAGATCTCTTGAATACTTATAAGTTTTCAGTTTCAAATCTCTGGGTTATACATCACTAACTATTGTTCAATGGTGATAGAGAAGCATTGTGTCCTTCACAGACCACTAGGTTCTGATGATCTAATTTCATCTTCAACAATAGTTACAAGGAAGAGCAAAAAATACAGTGTTGAAAGTGGTGTTTTAGCTATTGTACATGTAAATGATTAGAGGGGAGTGGGCTAAGCATTGTGTGGACCAACATTATTTCCAGACATTTCCTGGCAGTCAATTCTTGATTTTCCATGCTAATAGAGTAAATAGTATAAGATAGGGGAGATCTATATGTGAGATTCACATACATACCTGAAAGAAGCATTTTAGCTAGCAAGGAAACACTTACATTTATTTGCCTTATCCACATATGTTATATGCATATACACAACAATTCTAAAAATATAAATTAAAAATAAATACCTACATGGACCCTTTGTCCAAGCAGGACATACTTTATCCTGACAGTAAAGCTAATAGATTTCTAATGATTTTTATATAGAGTTTAGATAAATTCACCATTATTTCCCTAGTTAAATACTCCTCATTGTACTTCATCTGTATCTCAGTTGTCTACCTTATGTGTTGAGGTTGTAATACAATATCTGTCCCAAATCAATCTCCAACCCCTTCAGGAGAGGAAAAAAAAAAAAAAAGACTAGGTCAAACTTACTTCATCTTAGAGAAACTAAAATCTAATATAAAAAATATATTCCAAAGAATTGTGATTTCTCTCTTCAGACATCCTTCTTTATTTTTCTAAATAATTGATAATGAACTTCTTTAGGACTAAAAATGTTACTGAAGGAAGACAGAATTTTTTAAAGATGTTAATTGTAATTAAAAAGTTAACTTATTGTCCTGAAATCCCAAATATAAATGTGTATAAAGGTAAGATATTTAAAAGATTAATAATGGAGAATTAGACCAAAGATTAATAGTGGAGAATTGTTATATGTATATATGTGTTATATGTACTATCACATGTTATATGTATATTATATATATATATATATTATATATATATATGTATATAAAATAATCATTTATTTACAAACAGTTCTTCATTACTCTTTGGTCCAACTTCCTATCATTAATCTTTAAGTGTACTTTTTGACAAAGTAACCACATTCTCTAGGCTTAATTTTTTGTTTTTTCTAGCTTAATTGGTGAGGTTGTAAAATGACAATATTTTAAGGAGGTAGAGAAAAGTGCCTGGAGAATTCATATTTTGTATCACATCAGCCTTCAACAAATTCCTCAAGTGTTTCTGTGTTAAAGAAATAATAATTCCAAACAAAAGTCCTATGGGAAATCACTACTAGAAGTCTCTAAAGTGTTTAATGAAAATTATCAATTTTAATGAGCCAAAATGTATTTTAAGATTATATATATTGATAGAAGTATTTTGTTTAAAGGAATCAAAAAAAAAAAAAAAGAAATAGCAAAATCAAGAGATTATAAGAGAAGTTTCATTCTTGTATATAAAGAATTTCAAAAAGTAGTATGTCTGGGAGAAAACTATATATAGTCTTAAAATGTTAGTGAGAAAACTATATAAAGTCCTATAATATTAGTGGCTGTAAATGACAAATTATACCTATATTGGTCAAAATGTATGCATTTTATTTTTAGATTCTTTGTAAGTACCCATTATAATTTCTAAAGATCATCTAGAGATAGATAGAGGGAAAATAAATTGAGTAGGATTTTACCATATAGATATATTGGCTCACATTTAAGATGTTCAGATATTTTTGAGTAAAATGCTAGAAATTATTTTGTAATACTAAATATCTATTTCCATCTCAGTAGCCATAATGTTATTTTCCATATTTCTGATGGTAAAAATACCATTTAGTCATTCATTTATTCATTATCATTATCTTATTGCTGAGTCAAATAAAGATAGCTACCTGTGTCCCTTAATATATACTTTCTAATCCCCAAAGCAACAGTGTGCTTTAGATATATTATTCACATTATTAAGGTGAAGACATTGAAGTTCAGAGAAGCTAGGTGCTGTGCCAAATTAATGCCACTAATTAGTCATATAGCTAGGAATTGAAGCCAAACCTATCTTATTCCAACAATTGTTCCCCAATCAGGAGAAATTCTCTGTCTTCTCAGCTCCAAAAAAGGAAATGAAAGAATGATTTTTAGATTATATAAGCTAAAAATGAAAAATAAGCAAAACAAAACAAGAAAAGAAGAAAAGAAATTCATTTATATACTATTTTTTAATTACATAAGCTCTATGCCCAACATGGGGCTTGAACTCAAGACTCCAAGATGAAGAGTCACTTGCTCTATCACTGAGCCAGTCAAGTGCCCCAAGAAATACATTTTGAATCAGAGATCAGTTCAACTGATTCCATGTCTAAGAAGAATTAATATGAGGGTGCTTGGGTGGCTCAGTGATAGAGTATGACTCAGTTTCAGGTCATGATCTCATGTTTTCGTGAGTTCAAGCCCTGCATCAGGTTCTATGCTGGCAGCACAGAGCCTGCTTGGAATTCTCTCTCCCTCTCTCTCTGCCCCTCCCACACTATTGCTGTCTCTCTCTCTCTCTCAAAATAAAGAAATAGACTTAAATTTTTTTAAAAAGTACTAATATTCAACATTCTCTTTTCTCAAATATAAATATGTTTATTTATATAATTTATAAAATTACAAAATAATTGGTTCCCATTCCTTTCTTTAGATAATTAAGCTTTATTAACTTCTCCCAATATAAACACTTCAATACCATATTTCCTTGGCCATCATATGATATATGCAGCAATGATTAAATGGACGTGTGATTATTCTCTTATTTTTTATGTATTTCAATAACCACATTTAAAATCATCTAAGTAAATTATAATAACTTAGATGGGCACCTATTAATGATAAGTTTTTATTCTAAACATTTCATATGCGCACATAACAATTCTCATAGCAACTATATGAAATAGATACTATGATTAACTCACCATTCCCAGGTGCTTGGATTCCAGGTTGTCCACATTAGTTTGTTTCGTGCTTTAAGTTTTCTTATTAATAGACATGCTCTGGTTTGTCATACATGTCTTCTAAGTTACATGCATGTTACCTAGGTACACTTGAGTTTTAACATAACATTGCTAACTATATTCCAACAGATTTAGTAACTGAAATAATAATGTGATACTTTTAATACATATTCACAGCAGGGACCATGAAACAAGGTTTTTGTATAATTAGTAGCACAGTTAACTAATTGATTGATGAATTTAAACTACTTGAACTATCATCTTATTAATCGCATTAGAAATGTAGAAGGGAGGAAAAAAATTAGAGTAAAACATGTTAGGAATATAATATAAAAAAAAAGAAAACTGTAAAAAGAAATTGAAGCCCCTGAATATAATGGAAATCATTCAAAAAGCTAAGAATTTCATATTCTTGATTAAAAGGAAGAAAAATAAGCTGAATATCACACAAATTCTAAAAGCATATGTATTTTGAAATAGGATATATATGATGGTTAACTCTTTATTTTGAACTTGTTAGTGCTTTTTTAGTTCAATAGTGATGTCCCATTCAGATATGTTTATAAGGGAGAACATCGTTTGGTATCTCTATATTAAATATCAGAATGAGCACCCATGTTGTTTAAACTTTATAAACAACATTATTAAATCATTAAAGATGAATATTTTGCATTTAAGATTAAAAATACAATTTTAAGGAACATTTGAATTTAAAACATAATGCCACAAAGAAAATATTTTCAATGAACTAGAAGAAGAGTTGGTTTTTGATATCACGGAATTTAAAATTTCTGCTGAAAAATCATTTCTACTGAAGATTCCTTTAAGCAAATAAATATTTTGCAGCATTAAAGCATTTGTTTTTATATTACAGTCACCAGATAGATCCTTAAATAGAAAATACTTCCTACATAGGAGAATCTGCCCGAGCTTTCAATTAATTTGCTCTTATTTTCTGTTGTTTCTTTCTCCTATAATAAGAGCTTATAATAATGAATATGATATTTGGTTAATGAAGAATGCATTGCATATTTAGAGATCTACATATTTATGTGACCTTCTTTTGTTCATAAATGCTAATATTTATTGCTTCTTTGTTGAGATTTTATTTTGTGTTTTGTGACAAACAAAAGTACAATTAGTGAAGCTGTAAAGTTCTCATGGTAGCTGCCTGTGTTCCCAAGATAGCAGCATTAGTGTCTACAGAAGCAGTTAATGCTGTTTATCATTAGTGACAGAGGCTGGGAAGGACCTTCTGTGGCTTTTATCTTTCACCTTGCCAACAGAAGTTGATGAGCTTTCTGATTTAAATTCATAGGTGATGCTCCAGGATTTATATGCACTTCACATGGACAAGCACACAGGTAAACCCATCATGCTGATGGAGACTAATTAAAATCATCCTAACATTCTAATACCGGACATCCTTATGAAAACCATTACTTTATCCATATTTAATGCCATAGTTGCCCAATGAGAACATGAAATATAAAAGAGTTTGTAGAGGAATTTTCTCATCCATATTTAAAAAGGGTTTATTGTCTTATGAGTGACTTTTTTTTGTGTGTGTATAAAAAATAATGGATGTAAAGCACATTCTTATAATGAAAATAAAGTGTTTTTACAAATTTAAAATTTTAATAGTTACAGGAATTTTGAAGCAAAGCAAGACAATTCCAATGAAATGGCACACTTGAAGAGTACTGATTACTTTTTTTATATATAAATGCTTTCCAAAGTGTGGTCCCGGAGACAGATGCCAGGTATCCTAAGAAAATCAGATTATGAGGTCAGATTTATTTGGGAATATGAAATATAAAGTTTAAACAACTTTTCGCATTTGGCATTAAGTACAGAATGCTCCGTATTTAAGACAATAATGAATACTGTGATCATTGAAAACTATAAGATGATATCTGTAGTTACTAAATTTTTCAGAAATCACTTCGAATGCCTTAGTGTTCCATGAAATAGTATTGGAAATATTCTATCACTGTTGGTTAAACACTAGGGTATTTTGAAATTTTAAATAGGATAAATCTCCATTCTATCACCCTTACTACTTTGAATGATTTTCTCTTGCCTTTAAAATAAAATCTAAACTTCTTACTATGAAACATAAAATCTTGTGTGGCCCAGCTTTGCTGTCTTTGACCTTAGTCAAAGTACATCACTGTGCCATATGCTTCAGACACTCCGGTGTTTGTTTTCCTCAAACATGACATATTATTTGGCGTGTCAACAGCATTTCTTATTGTTTCCCCCCTGCGGGAGGATCTCTGCCCACCTCAGTGTCAATTTTCTCTGTGCAGAGAGATCTTCCTCTCTTGACATTTTAAAACTATACTGTGTAGCACCTTGCACTTTCTAAAATTAGTTTCTTTTGTGTGTGTGACAGTAAGCTGTCTGAGGACAAAGCGTATCTATCTTGTTCACCATCAAATCCCCAGTACCTTGGATGGCACCTGCCACAAAGTAGGTATTCTGTACATATCCTTGAGTGGATATTCATGATTCTCTCATTAAAACTGAGGAAAACTGGGTTAGAGGGGAGAACTCCTTTTATTCTTTCATTCTATCATAAAGGGTGAATCCTCAGAAAAGATACAAAGTAAACTAAATCATTTATTTTCATGAAGTAAGTGACATTGACTAATATTTCGTAGTGACAACCATCAATGTTCTATAATGTTTAATGTATGATAAGGTGTTATTATAGAGCTATTACTTAAAGATTATAAGTGCTATAAAAAGGAATGATTATGAAAATGATGCAGCAAGGGTTGGTTCACATTTATAATAACAATAGTAATACTGATGATAATAATAATAATAATAATAATAATAATATAAGCAAGCAGTTTCAATATCCAAATCCAACAAAAAAGTTTATTTTATAAATTTATTCATTTATTTCAATTTCATGAAAACTGCTTAAGTATTTCTGACCAGAGGGGTACCTGGGTGGCTGTTAGTTAGGCGTTGGGCTCTTGATTTCAGCTCATGATCTCATGATTCATGAAATTGAGCTCTGTGTTGGGCTTCACTGTGTGAGATTCTCTCTCTCCTTTTCTGTCTCTGTCCCTCCCTAGCTTGTATGCATGCATACACTCCCTTTCTCTCAAAATAAATAAATAAATATTTTAAAAAAGCATACCTGACCAGATAACACTGTTAGCTAAATAATATGGCAAAACTTGTCACACCAGATAGCTTTGGATGTATCTATAACTATTTTTACAGTACTGTAATTCTTTAAATATAGCAATGCTATTTATTTTAAACTGTAGATTTTAGATTAAGGTAAAAATAAATGTCTGGTGTTTTCCTAAGTAAGTGAAGAAAAATAACTTTGAAACTGAGGATGAGGTGTTTCATTTTCCTTGGGAACTGAGTTTAGTCTGAGAAGGTTTCAAGTCTTGAGAAATTTAAGCATATACTTTGGTTTTCATGTTCAGTTCTTAAAACAAGACATTTTAATGCAATTTTGCTCTTGCTTTAATGATATCAGCTATATAATCTCATTTCTTTTTTTTGCAAGAGAAAAGCAACAGAGTAAAGAGAATAGCTTTTAGTAATAAGAAGACACTCCACAAATCAATATTATACCCTTTAAAGGAATCTGAATTTACAGGATCAAGAAATTGTGACCCACAAGATTGTTTTCTTTTTTATCAACAAAAATACATTTTATTCAACTTGTTATGATTTTGGTGCTCCATCAAATTCATTTTGTACTATTGGCAAATATTATACTTAAAGATTAAAACAGTGGCCTTTATTCTATAACTGGAGTTGATGCCACATTCAGCTTTCATTTTTTTTCCTGTGACCCATCTTTTTCTCTAATATCTGTTTTAAAATGCACATTTTATGCAAGACAGCTTTGGCAAACCATTCCTATTTTTCAAACTGTTTGTAGATGTCAGCAGCAACTGAAAGAGTATTTCTGAATAATATTTTGTTTAATGATATTCAAAGATGCCCCTTTCAAAGAATGGATCGAACTTCTTCCCCATATTCAAAATATCACCTTGATTTTTGTATACGTAACAGTATAGTTTATAATATTGTATAATATTTGATATATTCAGACATGTATTGATATATTTTAATATTTTATACACAGTAATAAGTATACTATTATTCATACATAAACATTGATTATAAGTGGTATTCAAGTTTTCAAGAACATAAAGTTTTTCCTGACAAACAAGAAAAGAAGGAAATAGGAGAAATATGCCAGGTAAGACTATACCAATGTTTTAGAATTATTACAGTTTGTAAAGATAATGTTAAAATGTTATATCAAAGATAATCACAAGATTTTTAACATATATAAAACGTAAGTATTGATATTTTTGTTTTATAATCCATTGTGAATTTCAAGCTAAAATACCTTTTATATGAATCAAAATATAACACATAACATTATAACACAATTTTAGAGTATATAATTTAATGTGCATATATATTATATAAAGCTATTTTAATATACATATTTAAAGTGAGATTTAGTATGACTGCTTTGTTAAACTCAAGGATGTGCATGGGAATATATCAGTATATGTAATACCTTTTCAAGTCTATAGTTCATCCCTCTTCTGTTTTTGAATTGGAGCACAAATACATTCATCAAATAGTTGGATGACAAAAATCCAGTTAAATCTTAACGTATTCATATTTTAATATCAAAGTAAGTATAGATATTTATTAATCATTGATGTTCTTAATTCTAGATTCCTACAATTCACATTTTCTTCTGATTAATATAATCAATTAATTTTCTTTGGAGACAGATGCTAAGATCAGAGTAAAACCATAAAGAGTTACAAAAAAGTATGCTATAAATCCATTCTAAATAATTAAAGGAAGTTAAAATAGCACAGTATAGCTACCCAATTAAAACTTGTAATCTTAAAAACAGAAAACAAGGGTAAGAGCTTCCAACCACAGGGGCCCCTGGGTGGCTCAGTTGGTCAAGTGTCTAACTTTGGCTCAGACCATGATCTCCCAGTTTGTGGGTTCGAGCCCCATGTTGGATTGCGTACTGACAGCTCAGTGCCTGGGGGCTGCTTCAGATTCTGTGTCTCCCTCTCTCTCTGGCCCTCCTTCATGCATATTCTGTCTCTCTCAGTGTCTCAAAAATAAATAAATGTTAAAAAAAAAAGTGCTTCCAACTTCAAACAATATTTTAGAAAATAAATACAAAAGGGGAAGGCATAACTATGAAATCATTAAATAAATGAACGGAATTGTTATTTACCAGTAGACATTTATATTTAATAAATACCTGTACCATTTTATTCTATATGTGAACATAGAACTCGTGTGTGTATGTGTGCGTGCACGTGGATCAAATACTTAAAGAAGTAATAAAGCATGCAAAGATGTATATGGTCAATTGGAACTGATTTCTATAACGACATATTCTTCAGATTTTGGAATACAGATAACAGTACAGACAACTTACTGACTTTATTCTTAAGCTTTCTACTAATTTGGCATTACGTGTAGTTGATGAAAAGCATATTCGATTCTGTACCGAGTTTGTGAGACTTTGGCTTGAACACTGGGGAGCTTATACTGATTTTAGAAGGATCAAACCAATAAGTCTGAATCATCTCTACTTTTTTGAAGCATAAAGCGTTCGTTGGCAATTTATTTGTGATGCTATAAAAACATATTTTAAAAAAGAGAATTAGATATATGCACTCCTTTTCATTAAAAGCCACATAGCATTTTCCCAAATGTCTGCCTGAAAAGAGGTATGATTTTAATAATAAAGTATTTTTGAGAGTTTATACTTTATCCAACCAAGTAAAATTTTGGTTTTGTCAGTTTGGGGTTGCCATAGGACCTCTCAGTGGGCTGAACAGTTTGTAGGGTGCAGGCCGAATCCTCAGCAAACAGGGATTGGTGCTGCGGGAAATCCCATATGCCCGGCCTTTTGATCTCCTCTGCTCTTCTACACTCAGATAACCATGACCTGGATAATAATAAGGCACTCAAGGAAAGAGTGCCGAAGGATTGCAGAAGACTAGGCCTTCTTCACTTGGCCTTCCCTCAGTTCTGGATATGATGGCTTGCGTCCCTGTTAAGGCAGGAAGGACTTTCCAAATGTTGATTGTGTTGCAGACACTTAATGAATATTCTGCTCAGGAGGGTGGAGGTTTGCAGAAGGAGGGCATAGAGTCACATTCCACTCTGAGCCAGGCAGAGAAATGCCCTGGTCCTGGATTCTGCACTTCAAGGGATTAGGACTGTCCTGTTGGTAATTTCAAAATCTTAATCTCATTACTTAAAATCTTTGTAAGTTTGAGGAAGTTATTTAAACATTCTTGGATTCAGTGTCCTCATGTAAAGTGAGGATAATAGCAATGCCTGCTTCCTGGGTTATTCGTCAGGATAAAATTAATACATTCATTAAAAATCCTTAGAACAAGTTTACCAAGTTTCAGAAAACAATAAATTGTAATCATCAATATCATCATCATCATGATTATAATAAAGCTGGTAAAACAACAACAGGGAATTTGGTCTTGGACCTATCACCAAAAAGCAACCAACTCAGCCTATTTTATTTCTGAAACAAGAAAATAAAGGCTTGTGTCTCTTAAACAATTGCTACTACTACTATCACAAAAATGAAACAACAAAATAAACACACACAAAACTTATTTAAAATGGGAGACCCCAAAACAGACACTTGCATTTGCTATGATCAGTGCTAAAAATTTAAGTGTGATCACTTAAAGTCAGCCTTGAAATATTGCATTCTTTTTTTTTTTTTTTAAATGTTTTATTTATTTCTAGGAGAGAGATAGAGACAGCATGAGCAGGGGAGGGTCAGAGAGAGAGGGAATCACAGACTCTGAAACAGGCTCCAGGCTCTGAGCTGGCTGTCAGCACAGAGCCCGACGCGGGGCTCGAACCCACGAACCGTGAGATCATGACCCAAGCGAAAGTCGGACGCTTAACCGACTAAGCCACCCAGGCGCCCCGAAATATTGCATTCTTACGCTAAAAGAATTATTATGTAAATACACACATCCTTGGAGACTTATGTTTGATAATTCTTTATTTCTGAAACAAACATAAAATAAGTTAAAACAGCAAGAATAATCCAAATAAAAACAGTAAATTTTTTCCAAAACCAGTTCAGTTCATTCTAGGCTAAGAGTGGCATTAGCAAAGAAGTGCTTAGATAAATTCTTGGATGGTCTGTGCTTAAAAGAGCTCTCTGTCAGATGTAAACAACAAGGGTGAAGCTAGGTCAGGAGGTGCATAAGGCAGTAAACAATGGATAGATCTCTTAGGCAGAGACAGAATGAAATAACGTGAAGGGAAAGCCAGGTGTATGGTTGAATTTGTAGGGGAAGACAGATTTTTTTCTTCCCTTCTAGGTTTTTTGACTGATCTAATAATTAAATTGACATAAGACAGATCAACAGGAGAAAAACAGGAGAAAAATTTAATTTCAGACATGTGAGAGGTCATAAAAATATGAGACTCTCCAAGATCAGCAAGATGGAAGCTTTTATACTTTTTAAACAAATAAACAATCATTTGTAAAGGGTTGGATCTTGGAGTAGTAAATTACTAAAGAGGTAACAAAGTTTGTTTACATACTTCTTTGCTCTGACTACTCTCTGATGATAAGGATGTCTTTTTACGTACAGGTGCACGGAGGGTAACCTTCACATGGCAAATTTATTTTCTGCTTTCAGGGGAAAATAAGGAGGGTCAAAAAGTAAAGAGAGTCAGTGTCCTTCTTATTTCAGTTATTCCTTAAGTAACTTTAATTTAAAATATTCAATATGCCAAAATGGCATATTTTAGGGCAGCTTGTACTGAATCTCATCAAGATCTATTAAAATTATATAAAAATAATTTGCTTTCTAATCTTTATTTTACTTTCTGACTCATGGTTACTGCATACTTACCTGGTACTACATATTCACCTGGTATATAATATTCACTACATAAAGCATGGTATCTTTTTTTTAGGGGGGGGAAGGTATCTATTTTAAGTACATTTGTTTAAAAATTATTCCATAATATATTTGGGAATGATGTGGGTTTTGTGATAAGATATAGTATAGGGATATATATTTAAGTCTACTAAGTAAATTACTGTTAATGATAGAAAATAAAACTTTTAAAAACATTTTCTCTTTTGCAACATCATTGATATCTACTAGTGACTTAACTTTAATAGTGTAAGAAAAAGCCAAGTAATATGGAAACCAAATATCTGGCAGTTTTAAAAGATGAGAGACAAGTTTTGAATTTATTTTACTTCTGTATTCTATTAAAAACTACATCAATTGAACTATCAATATTTTTAAGTACAAAATTGAGGCATAGTTATAAAAAATCATCAGAAAAACACTATAGTAATATTCTAAGCATTTAATATATAAGACTAGAATATTTTTGTGTTATGGTAAATAATTCTTTTAATAAAATGTTTCACACATAAAAGTGTGTGTGTATATATACATACATATATACATATACATATTCATGGTTTAAACTTTTATAGCAATTTCCTGCTGTATATATTCTTCAACACTTACATTTTTTCTTTCAATATTTCATTTTAGAGATTTTCCATTCATTTATCCATTAATTGATTTTCACTGCTGTGTAGTATTCTGTTTAATGAAGATAAACAAGTTACCACAGTTGACTTATCCATTCCTTCTTTGAATTGTTTCCAGATTTTTTTTTCCTTTTAAAAACTCTGCTTCTCTGAAAAGTCTTATAAACGTTATGTCTATGTGGTAATTTACAGGAATACTGTTGTTAGGTGAAATAATATATAAATTTTTTTTTTAATAATATATAAATTTTTAAATGTATAGGATAAAGTCAAACGTGTTTCAAGAGAATAAAACTAGTTTATATATAGCAGCTATCTTCCATAGGCTATGAATTTTCTTTTTATGTTACAATCTTTGATAAACATATGTTTTAAATCCCAATGTAGTGGGATTTATTGATCATTTTCCTTTTTCCTTCAGGAAAATACTATATATCCAGATGAATACAAATGTTTTCCTGCATTTCCTGATAAAAGCTTTATTTCTTTGCAACCACACTAGCCAGTGCAGACAAGAAACAATATACTGAGCTTTCCAAAACAAAAGCAATCTCTGTTAAGTTTGTGGGTAGAGGGAGCAGGAAGGGGGAGTGTATAGATTTACTGACAGCAGGAAAGAGAATCACAGACACGGCCTATTTGTTAATGTGTAGAAGTGCATGTCCAATGGCTTTACACAAATAAATAAAACTTAATCATGGATACGTTTTGGTAAATAACTTGTTCATCCTTGTTTTATGAGATTGGGCTATGAAGTAGTAAAATCTATCAAATGAATAATAGCACAGGAAAGAATTGATTTTTTTGGCAGCTTCACATTGTTAAGAGCTATTTATTTGAAAGATCCCCCTCTTTTTTTCCAGAGGAGAGAGAATGTATTTTTTTTAATTATGTGGAACATTGACTTTTTTGCAGCTGAAAATATCTTGTAAGAAACACTTCACTATTTTACAGGTATTTCTATGTTTTGGACAGAGAATATTTTTGAAAAACTGAATATATTAAGATTGTGTAAATTGAACAACAAATTCCCTTTGACTTCAGAAAAAGATGTTATTCTATTTTTAAAAAAATTTTTAAATATTTTTTAATGTTTTTATTTATTTTTGAGAGAGAGAGAGAGAGAGCAGGAGAGGGTCAGAGAGAGAGGGAGACACAGAATTTAAAGCAGGCTCCAGGCTCTGAGCTAGCTGTCAGCACAGAGCCCGACGCGGGGCTTGAACCCACAAACCGTGAGATCATGACTTAAGCAGAAGTCAGATGCTTAACTGACTGAGCCACCCAGGTGCCCCAGATTGGGTATGTTATTCTGACATAGTTTCTACTGTGAGTAATACACACATTGATTTTGTATGTCACATCTGTAATCGCATTTTAAAAACACATTAAGACATTCTAAATTGTATTAATGATGTTAAAAAAAAAAAAACAAAAAAAAAAAACCAAAAACACAGGCCCCAAATGGCAATCCCTAAGTTAAGGCCCTTAGTCAGTAAATCAAGGTAACACCTAGCCTAACTGCACTTTCACCCCTCCATCCCCAGGAATGTAACCTTTAACCAGTCAATATGACATTTCCTGGTCAATTCTAAGAAATTACCTTAGATCACTTCTGCACCATTTAGGAGGGGTTGCCAAAACAACAGATTCCTTGCTGATAAATTCCTTTCTTTCTTCTTTTCTTTTTCCTTCCTTCCTTCCTTCCTTCCTTCCTTCCTTCCTCCCTTCCTCCCTTCCTCCCTTCCTCCCTTCCTCCCTTCCTCCCTTCCTCCCTTCCTCCCTTTGTCTCTTCCTCCTTTCCTGCCTTTAAAAACCTTTCTTTAGTTGAGTATAACTCCCTTCTACTTGCTAGACAGGATGTGCCAGATCCATGGATCTTTTAATAAAGCCAATTTAGTTATGCAAATTTATTCTGTTGAATTTTGTTTTAGAACAATGATTATGTTTAAAACAAGTAATATGATCAATGTTCATGTGAAATATTGTGTTGTATGGGGTTGCTTTTCTTTATGACGAGCTGTTGGCTGAAGGAATTGTTTTCTTAACTATGAGATAATTTATTCACACCCTTACAGTGGTGATCCCCTGACTGTAAGAAACAAAGTCCACAGGTATTTCAGGAGTGATTCCATACCTGGAGAAGCAGCACAGATAAATTCAAGGTAGCTAATTAATTTGGAAGACATTTTAGGCAGTGGTTAATTTGAGAGATATACCCTTAGTAAACTTCTATAAACTAGCAGAGATCATGGGGTGTGTGATCCCCTAGAAAAGAGGAGAATAGAAAAGCCTAAGGTGCTAAGGAAAGGAAGGACCATCTGGAGAGCAAAGTGAAAGGTAGATGTGAGAAAGGAGTGACCAGACAAGACACCTGAGCAAGCTATGGAATATGAAATAGAGGCAATATGTGGATGCTGTGGATGTCCATTTCATTTTTTTAAAATGTTTTTTATTTATTTCTAGGAGAGAGAGAGAGAGAGACAGCGTGAGCAGGGGAGGGTCAGAGAGAGAGGGAGTCACAGACTGAAACAGGCTCCAGGCTCTGAGCTGGCAGTCAGCACAGAGCCCGAAGCAGGGCACGAACCCACGAACCGCGAGATCATGACCTAAGCGAAAGTCGGACGCTTAACCGACTAAGCCATGCAGGCGCCCCTGTGGATGTCCATTTCATAACTGAGAGGGTGTCTCAGGGTTCATCCTATGCCATGTGGAATATTCATTGTAGCTGAAATATGAGAACAGGCTTTCAAAACTTGACTGTGACTTTTTAGCAACAACAGTATGTTTGCGGACAAGGTACTGGAAAGTTTTAGTGTTGTAGTTGTTTTAGCTAGCAACTAGCAATTGCAATGTCCCAGGGTTGCAATGATAAAGGAAACAGATAATGGAGTCAAAAGCACTTTGAATACTCACTTTTGCATAATGAAGATTGTTATTGAAAAGTGGGAGGGTTAGTAGTGGGGCGAGGAGTACAAACTTTGATTCGGAAAATCTCCACGTTTCCCAGAAAACACAACAAAGCCTGGGACAAAAATGCTTACTTATTCATAGCCACTATGTAGCAGAGAGGCCTCCTTCTCCAATATGGAATAAAAATTATAGCCTTCAGTACATTTGTGTCTTCTTTATTCACTGTCTCTAGCTCTACCCTCACCCCACAAATAGTAACTGTTTCACAGGGAGCACCTGGGTGGCTCAGTCGTTTGAGTGTCTGACTTTGGTTCAGGTCATGATCTCATGGTTTGTGGGTCTGGGCTCCTCACTGGGCTCTGTGCTGACTGTTTGGAGCCTGGAACCTGCTTCAGATTCTGTGTCTCCCTCTCTCTGTACCTCTCCCTATTCATCCTCCTGTCTCTGTCTCTCAAAAATAAATATTGAAAAAAAATTAAGGGGAAAAAATTCCTTGGGTAGACCACACCTACGACTAAATTTGTGGTTCCTAAAGCAATCTCCTTGAATAAGAATTACTTACTGTGGCAGTTTTGGTTTAATGAGAGCAAGCAAGCTCTGTGGTTATGATGGAATGACTGCTAGAGTCCCTGGAACAAAGGAACACAAATTAAGGTTCTGTAGAAAGTAGCAAAGAGGGAGTAAACTTGACCAGGTATCAAATCATGCTCACTAGGCTATAGTTAGTGATTTTCTCCCCAAATCACTCATATGGTTCTGATATCATATTATAGTTGACTATTGTGTTTTACATAGCAGCCTTACTGCAAATCTTTGTTGTAAGGAACTGTTGTAGAAAAAATAAATACTATTTAGTATAAATAAAATGAAAGAGAAATAAAAATCTCTTTAACTCAATTTAAATTATCTACTTTTCATCATTTTGCTACCTAGAAATATAACTCTATTACTTTCTAACAGAGTTATATGCTTTTGATTTAGCTGAAGTTGGTGTATATTTAGTTTTCAAGTGGTAAATATGTGTTGGGACAGAATTCTCTTCCCCCTCACCCTCCTGGTACTGCCTAATAAACAACTTAGTGGTTAAAACACAAATTATTTATAAACTTTTGAAAGACAGGCTCTTCAAATGAAAATTTATGTTAACTGGTTCTATATTTTTCATGCAATTTGATGTATAAAATATGGAAACATTCAAATTTGTATTTGATTGATTATGTAGGTTCACTATATTTTGAAACACATAGAATATTATTGGTATTTTCCCAGATAATTAAAAATTCTGTCATCACCCCCTTTAAAATTATTCCTTTTACTTAGTGTATGTGATTTATGGAAACTGGAATTTAAAGATGGAAGCTTAGATCTAGCACCTGAGTTGCTGGAGTCCACATTGTTACTTTGCTTTTGTTTTACAAGATTCTTTGATTTTCACTTTTGGTTGCTGAACAAACTATTAATGTTTGAATCAGATCACCTTGCAGTTAAGAAAATTCAGGAGAGAAGTAGTTTTCCAGAGAGGAGCTTCTCTGAGAATCTTTAAAAAATATGGGTGGCTCAGTTGGTTAAGTGTCCAACTTCATTTCAGGCCACAATCTCAGGATTCGTAGTTTGAGCCCCACGTTAGGCTCTGTGCTGACAGTACAGAGCCTGGAGCCTGCTTCAGTTTCTGTGTCTTCTCTCTCTGCCCCTCCCCCTGCTCACACCCTCTCCTTACCTCAAAAAGTAAATAAACACTAAAAACTTTTTAATATGGTTTTAAAGTTTCATAAGTCATCTTTTAGGAAAAACTATATGTGTATATGTGTATGTGTATCTATATGTATATAATATAAGTGACATCTTTTTGAGTTGACAATACTCCTCACTTTAATATCTTTTTTTTTAGAAAACCAAAGAAAGCTATGTATTATATGAAATATACAACCCTATTGTATGCTATTTCTGATTATGGGGTACAACATTTGCCAGAGTGACTGATGTTTTAGCTGGTCTGGCTTTCCCATAGCCAGGAAATTCTGGCCGATTAAGGAGGAAAAGGAAGAACCATCACTCAAATCAAAATTGACAGCCAACCCACCTCCACCATTAAAGAAAAAAAAAAAAGACAGAAGAATCATATTTGTCCATCTGGTCCCTTTTTGAAATGCATCAAGTGCTTTGATTTTTTCCCTATGTATGCCATACTAACTAGTGAGTATTAGAAAAGATTTTACAGTAAATTCCTTTCTAAAGACAAATTATATTTTAATGAGAGCACTTAACCTAGACCCACTAGGGAAACTGAACAAACGGAAGTTCTGATATCCTTTCCCCTGTGACCTGAGAGAGTTGATATATCTCCCATGACACTGAGGTATTTTTTAAGGTGTTATTTAAAACAAAGTCTTCACATTGATTCTTTCATTTAGAGCTAAGCTTTGGCATGCCCTCTTCTAGGCATAATACATCACCCAAGTACATTTCTAGTGTACTATAGAGTAATGGGGTTGATTAATCATTCAAAAATTATTCTATAAGGTCTACTTTGTGCCCATAATTTTGCTAAGTGAAGTACTCATAATCAGAACAGCGTAGAGAGCATATTGTTCAATGTAATTGTTTCAATAATACAGTGTCGTAAGTAGTATAACAAGTCGTGTGTAAAATGTCAGGGCAACATTGAATGATTCAATATGATCTACATTTTAAAGGAGGTTAACATTTGCAGAGATAGAGGAACACCTAGTGCCTTGGAGTTGTGGGTGACTTAAGACTGTATCTAGGGGTAAAACAAGAAGTGTATAGATAGTTCAACAGAGGCACTGATTATAAAGACGTAGGCAGAAAACTGAGATTTATTTGTGAGACTGAGACAAAGGTGGAAACACCTGACAAGAACAATAAATGTTAAAAAGAGAGTAATACAAGTTGTAATTATCTCCTGAGTATCTAGAATATAACAGAAGTGCTTTGTATTGCAATTCCTGTCAAACACAACTGTATAGGATAGAGATGAGTAGGGCATATAGAAAGTAATTTAATGTGAAATGACAAGAACTATATTGATCCAAAAGGATTTTTTTTTTACTTTTCTTGAAATCTTACTTTTTCTCTGATCGAAAGGAAACTATGGAACTTTCTGAGTTGATATTAATATAGTAGAATTTTTTATTTGTGAGAAAGTTAATGGCCATTTTGGGATGTCCTAAATACATGGTAACAAGCATGCAGGAGGTGATATGTATGTTAGATCCTAAAAATAACAGGAATAATTTCTAGAAGAAGTTGGGAGTGAATTTGAAGATTTAAGAAGTATGTGCACAGGATATATAGTAATAACCATGAAAATGGATGGGATGGCAAATGATCAGTTATAAAGAAAGGAGAAAAGGGACAAAGGAAAGACCTTGAAAACCTTTATTTGTAGAGAATGGGAAGAGGGTGGGAAACATTTTAATGATCAACAAAAATATAGTTAAAAGAAAACCACTTGTGGTGCAGCAACATGGAACCCAGAGAGACATTTTGAAAGCAAGGTAGTAGCTGGGGTGCCTGGGTGGGTCAGTCAGTTGAGAGTCTGACTTCGGCTTGGGCCATGATCTTGCAGTTCATGAGTTTGAGCCCCACTTTGGGCTCTGTGCTAACAGCTCAGAGCCTGAAGCCTGCTTCTGATTCTGTGTCTCCCTCTCTTCCTGCCTTTTCCCTGCTCACCCTCTGTCTCTCTATCTCTCTGTCTCTCTCTCTCAAAAATAAATATTTTAAATTTTTTTTAAAAAAGAAAAAAAAAAACACCCAAGGCAGAGACCAACATAATACAGTGCTGCAGAGATAGTAAAGAACATTAATACTGAGAACACTTTTATCTGGCTCAATTAATATAATGTAACAAAATAATGGTATCATTTATTAAAAGCAAGCATAGAGAATATATAAATGGTGGGTCACCTAGGAAACTAAAGGATTTGAACAAACCTGAAATTTCATTATTTCAGTTTTTTGATGGTGAAGGAATGAGATGCATGACAGCTTGAAGTAATAGAAGTGTTTATGTCACAAATTAGTTTTAAGGAAGTGCTTGAGGAAGGCAGTCACTTAGTAGGAGATATTAAGCAGAACATGCATAAAAAAGGAGAAATAATTTCATGAATACGGTTTTGGCTAAAGAAGAGTGTACTATTCTAGACACCTAGACTATAACTAGAGTGAATAAAATAAAATATATAGAGATTTAAAAAAGATTACTTTAAAAAAGTTAGGGATACCTGGCTGGCTCACTTGGTACAAAATGAGCCTCTTGATCTCAGGAACCTAAGTCTGAGCCCCACTTTGAATGGAGTGATTACTTAAACAAAAAAGAAAAAAATAGATTAGCTTCTGGAAAAAACATTAAGTCTCATTAAGTATCTGAGATTTGATCTCAAATAAAAATGTAGCTCTCAATGGAATAATAACTATTTTATCATATTTTTGTTTTGTGTACCTTTGTGTATACTATCTATAAATATGCTTGATATAATTTTATAAGCAGAATACCCTTTCTTCCATGTAAAAAAATTTTAAGTTCTTGAAGTAAAGAACTATTTTCTGCCCACATTCTTATTGTCTGAAAGCTTACTTCAAACCAGGTGCTCTCATCTTGAAATTGGGCTTTCCAATTTCTGCTTTCCCATTATCTGGAGTGAGCCAAACTGACGTTGAGGGCTCATTCCTTCGTACTGCCAAGTCTACTCAAGACTTAGCTAGTATTTTATCCTTTTTTTCCTATATGTATTCTATATATTATATTACCATCATAATATATACTCAATATCTTATATGTACTCTATATTTTATATTCTAACTCAAGTTCTAATCTTTTAGATTCAGAATTTACCATTTGCATTCCTCAGAGTTTTCTTTTATCAGGATATTACAGTAACTGAAGAAATATTCTATATTTTCTGATTCTTTTTAACAACATTTTCTAGTAAACTATTTTCCCTTTTGCCTCTTTATGATTGTATGTGTTATAAAAATACTAGATCTCATGCCAGCCTGTGTGTGAATGGAAAAACAAAGGGTTATCTTTGAAATTTCAAGGCCAAGTATGTAGCACTGACTATTCATTTGATATTTGCAAAGTACTTTGACAATAAATACATTTCATGTTATTTCTACTTTTCCTATTTAATGATTTTCTGAAGAGAATTGTTAATAAAAGGGCAAGTAAATATTAAAAATGTATGCATATTTTACAAATTCTTATAAAATAATGAGTCAGCATTATGATTTCCGAAGCCTACTTTGGCATGGTAAATCAAACCTGTCCAAAGGCTTGTAAGCAGGAATTAAAAAGATGATAATAAAAGTACTTAAAATGAAAAATAAATTACAAAGGTTTAGATTATACATTTGTTTTTCAGAAAATGCTTATTTAACAAATATCCAATGTAAGATTACATGCTAGACTAGGAGACATAATTTTTGAAAGTATTACAATATAGTTCATTTCATTTCACTCTGAAGAAGTAATCAAGGCTATTTGGCTTTACTTCCATTTTTAAAACACATAATCTTGAAAATCATTGGTTAGTTCTTTGTCAATGCTACAACGTAATCAATTGCTCTTCTACCATGAATCTTCTGGTTGTTGTTTTTTTGTTTTGTTTTGTTTTGTCTCCTTTCCAAGGCATTAAAGAAGAAAATCACACACCTTGTTATGTATTGATGCCTGTATACATCCATTAGTTCAGTCTGCCCCAAACTCTCTTAGAACAGGAGGACTGAAATGAATGACAAGCAAAGTAGAGGGACTTTCAAGTAAAAGTAGGGACTTGACCTTGTTTGTAAATGGCATACTTAAAGGGAAATGAATAGTCCAGACTTAAAAAGACAGAAGAGACACATTGGAATTATACTATATGCTATAATGTTGGCATTAAAAAGACAGGAAAAGTCTCTTGGTTTAAATGCAAATCAACCAGGCAGTTCTCAGGGGAGTATAATCTACCCCTTTAAATACAGATCAATCATGTATTTCTTTATGTATTCTTTTTCTGAGAACGTGATCTGTTCAGACCTTTTAGTACCTGCACATGCAGAAGATAATCACTCCCTAGCCATTTGGATTAGTTGCATCAATAGTGATTATCAAAAGACTGGTGACATTGTGGCCAGATCACTCTCAAATCCAACACTATGAAAGGATTTCGTCTACAATGATTTTGAGAAAAGAAATATCAGGTTGTTGGGTTTTGTGTGTGTGTGTGTGTGTGTGTGTGTGTGTGTGTACACTTACGAATGACATAAAAGCTATTCATACAAGTTGTCACATTTTGAATGGATATTATCATTGAAAAAAGAAAAAATTAGTAGCTGTAAAGAATAAAGACATTAAATTATTGGTAGAACAGAAGAATATTTCTGCAAAACAGCTTAAAAACATAACATAATAAAGATCCCAGGACTTTGGAACTGCACTTCTAAAAATTCAGTATGGTTGAAGGATTGAGCCAGGTAACCATACTTTATTACATTCTGTCCTAATCTATCAAAAATGATCATATTTTAAGATAAATCTCAATGTCCAAATCTAATATTCAATGTAGAGCAAAAGGACTGTAGATATCCCTTTCACTCATACAGAGGCTTTTACACTTGGTAAAGCCAAAATAACTTTCTTAATAGATGTTATAATAAAGACACATAACTGTGTGATACAGACTATGGGAACAATCAGTTACAATGACTATCAATTTATTTCATGCTGAGACAAAAAATCACCAGTATCTTAGTTGGTTCTTTGGAATCTACAAAATAAATTTAATTTGTCCTCCACGTGACAGCCTTTAAATATTTCAACAGGGTTGTTATGAGTTCTCTAAGGCTTCTCTTCTTTAAGCAGAACATGTATCGTCTTAATTCTAATAACCTTTCCACTAATGACTGTTAGTTTATTATTCAATTTCAAAAGTAGCTCCCCAATTTAGAACAGTTCTCCAGATTGGGGAGTCTGGGTAGTTCAGTAGGTTAAGCGTCTGACTCTTGATTTCAGCTCAGGTCATGACCTCACAGTTGGTCATCGGATCCCTGCCTTGGAGATCTCAGTGAGAGTCCCATCTTGAACTCTGCACTGGGCATGGAGCCTGCTTAAAATATTCTCTCTCTTTCTCTCTCTATTCCTCCCTTACCTGCTTGCATGCTCTCTGTCCCTCCCTCAAAACTAAATAAACTTAAAAAAATTCTCCATAAATTCTGGCCAGTATAGAATAAAGTGATGTTATTTCTCTCCATGCAAGAAATCTATTAACTCTCTTGTGGGCAGCTTAATTTCATAATAATACTTAATGAACTTAGAGTCAATTGAAATCCTGTGGCTTAAAAAACAAAACAAAACAAAATGAAACAAAACACAAATTACTGTTCAGTCAGCTTCTCCTCATCTGTAGTTGTGTAGCTAATGTTTCACTTATCCGTGTGGAGGTTTTCATATTTATCCTTATTAGGTATCATTGTTGTAGATTTTGGCTCATCCTTGTACCTTACTGAGAATTATCTAGACAATGATCCTGCACTCCATTTACCACATTGAGAGTTAATAGGGTTTTGATCACCTTGCAAAGCTCAGTGTCATGAACAGTTTCTGGGATGGAGTGTGCAAGTTGAGCTGAAGTATAGGAAAACTGGAAGCAGAGTTGATTTGAAAATAATTGTTGTATGGGGCACCTGGTGGCTTAGTCGGTTATGCTTCCAACTCTTGATTTCAGCTCAGATCATGATCTCATGGTTTGTGGTTCGAGCCCCACATCAGGCTCCACACTGACAACTCGGAGGCTGTTTGCATTTCTCTCTCTTCTCTCTCTGTCTCTCCCCTGAACACTCTCTCCCTCTCACTAGAAAAATAAACTTAAAAGAAAAGAATTGCTGTTGTCCAAGTATTAGATTAAATAGTCTTAGACCAAGATGGTAGTCGGAGGTAAGACTATGAAAGAACGGTAAAATTGTATATTAACAAAACTGAGGGACTTACTAGATATATGTAGTAGGGAAAAGGAATAAGTCAAAAAGCTACTCTAAGGTTTTGAGTTAGGATATTTAGAATCTGAGAGTTAATTTTTACAGATAGCACATTTGACTACAGGGAAAGTTTGAGAAGAAGGATGAAGATTTTGACTTAGATATATTGTTTTTGATGTGATGGTGGAACAGACATTTAAACATTTCCAGAGCACAAAAAGGTGATGAGAGAAGGCTTTCTGAATTAAAGTGAATGTTAATGATAGTTGATAGCCATCTATGCACAAATTATAGCTGAAGCCCAGAGATGGGCTCAAAATTTTCTAAGAGCTCTAGATTTTCATAAAATTATAAATTCAGAAAAAATAAAATTATATATTCAAGAATGCCAGAAGTTGTATACTAGCCTAGGTAGAAAAAAAATTTTAGGTTCATTTTTATTTATCTTGAGAGAGAGAGAGAGAGCACCTGAATGTGAGGGAGGAACAGAGACAGAGAATCCCAAGCAAGCTCTGTGCTGTCAGCGTAGAGCCTGACATGGGGCGTGATCTCACCAACCGGGAGATGATGATCTCAGCTGGAATCAAGAGTTTGGACACTTAACTGACTGAGCCACCCAAGCTCCTCTAGGGAGAAAAATTTTAAGAAAGCTCTCTGGAAACACATGGAGGAGTTAAGACACTTAGAAAGAAATGAATTGATACTGAAGAGAACATGTTGAACTTGTCTTTCAAGTGTTTTGTTAGTGGAGTCTTCTGATATTAATTTTAAAAGATTCAAGATAAATTGTAACTTCTTTTGTTACATAACTCTCCATTAACTTATTTTTTTAAATGGTGACATATTTGCCTTAATTATTACTATAACATTTTATTTTCAAGCTTTTATCTTTACAAAGCTAAGCATATTATTGTGCTCCTTAAATTAAGTTTTATTATTATTATTATTTTTTTTATTTTTTACTTTTAGCCCCAACACTCAAAGTTAAATAATCTGAATAAAGTTAACTGGCCTGACTAAATACATTAATTCATGCCCATGGCTTATTTTAGAACTTGTCCACATTTTGTATTCTCTTCTTTGGACTTCACTTATCATGATTTATATATGCAGCGAATCACCATTTATAAGCTATTCATTGCATCAGAGGAAGAAGGAGATTTAGAGAAGAGAATTTGTAGAGTATTAATATTACTAAATCTTTATATTTTTTCTATTTTTTAAAAAATATTTTCATGTTTTTATTTATTATTGAGAGACAGAGAGAGACAGAACATGTGCATGGGAGGGGCAGAGAGAGGGGGAGACAGAGAATCGGAAGGAGGCTCCAGGCTCTGGACTGTCAGCAAAGAGCCCAATGCAAGTCTCAAACTCATAAGTGGGGAGATCATGACGTGAGCCAAAGTCAGATATTTAACCAACTGAGCCACTCAGGTGCCCCTCTATCTTTTCAGCATGCCTCACATGGAGAATTTTAAGAAAATGGCTTTCATGCAAAGACAAAAATATAATCTCTGGTTATAGGTTTATGTTTATTGATCTTCACAAAACTACTTTCCTATATTTTCCTCCTAAGAGATCTTACTATTCAACAATGATGTTTTAAAAATTTGGGAAAATAAAAAGTTACTTGAGATTTTTTTATGATGTCATTTTATTGCTAGGTAATAGAAACACTAAATTTTAAAAAATGTATAATAAGGGACACGCAAATGAATGTAGAAAGTCATAAAAAATTGATTATTTTGTTGTCAAAAATAATTAGATCTAATATAACTATTTTAAAATGGATTAATTTTAAGAGTTTTGAACCGAAATATAAATAGTATAACTCAAAATTGATAAGTCCCCAGATGTCATTTAATAAATATAAATGAAGATAAATCAGCCTTAGGATACAGTACAAATGAGCTTGAAACTTTGATTTCTATGAAATTTTATGCCTCTCTGGGAAAGTTTGTGGACTTTTTACAGAAGAGTAAAAATTTGAGGGAATACAAAAACTGTTCAGTATGGTCAGTTTGGTGATGACCAATATTTCATATATACTGGCTAGAAAAATCCCACTGAAGTTAACATTCCCAAAAGATAATGAGGAATCAATGTGAAGTTTACATCATTTAAGTATTACATTTATAAAAATGTACATCTATGATTGAAGGATATTCTTGAAAGTTTTTAGGACAAGTTCTATATCTTCAAAATTTTACATAATATATTAATATTACCATATATTAATATGTTATTAATATATAAGTCTCTTATGCCTAAACCTCTTTGTACTTATACAGTAGCAGGAACAGTGATCCAAGCTCCTTTTCTTTGATAAAGTGATTAGTAACTTTAAATTTTTAGTATTTCCCATGGTACTGGTAATGATTAATATTTTCTGGCCAACAAAGTTACTTAAGTGAATATACTTATAATATAGCAATTCCATTTCTAGTTATATACCAAAAGGATTGAAAGCAAAAACTTAGATATTGCATAGCAATATTCTGGCAGCATTCTTTACAATAGCTGAAATATGGTAACAACCCAACTATCTACTAAGAAACAAAATATGGTATATTCATACAATGGAGTGTTATTCAGCCTTTAAAAGACACTCTGACACATACTACAATATGAATGAACCTTGATAAAATTACACTACATGAAATAAGCCAGGCACAAAAAGACAAATATTATATGATACTGCTTCTATGAAGTGTCTAGAAGCAACAAATCCATAGAGATGGAAACTAGGCTAAAGATTACCTGCAGCTGGTGGCAGGAGGTAATGGAGTTTATTGTTTAATGGATACAGAGATTTTATTTGGGATGATGAAAAAGTTCTAGAGATGAGTCATTGTAATAGTTGCACAACAGTGTGAATGTGCTTATTAATACCTCTAAACTGTGCACTTAAAATAATTAAAATTGTAAATTTTATGTTATGTGCATTTTACCACATAACAAATAAGAAAACTCTTGTTTAAAACCTAGACTATAGATGCTATCAACTCTGTTCCTGGCATAGAAGAAAAGTAAGAGGGTGAATTTACCCAAACACACTCATCTTGGAGCCACACTCATTTGATCTGAGGAGCTTCTGGGTCACCCTGACTTCTGTGGCACTTTCCTTTTGTACACATTCTCCACTCCACCCCTTCTCACCAGTATGCTCTCTTGAACTCCCTAATCTGGTTTAAGCTACTTACCTGTGTTCCTGTCACCCACTACTAAAAAGTCTGGACTAAATTCTCTACCCCCAGAAATGGTCAAATGTTTTCAGATACAGGTGATAAACTTTTAAAGCTGAGGGTTTCTTTTGACATAAATAAGTGGATTGTAAATAACAAGAACAAGAACAAGAAAACAGTGATCACTTTGCACACATGGCCACTCCCTCCCTTTACTGTTGAGCCTGGGTAGAACTTCTATTCACCACATTCATGTCAAGGAGTCTGGATGGGAGGAGATAGGAGAGCCACAGCCTGAACTCTGGCACCCCCTCAGGATTTCCAGAATAGTTGCAATTAATAGTTCCCTTAATTCCTTCTTTGGTAAAGATTCTAGAGTTGAGTTGCTCATGAGAGAATCCCAGGTGACAGACAAGAAACCTCTGAGCTTCAGCCAACCAGAGGAACACTAAGAGTGTGAGATGTAGTATTAAGAAATAAAAGATAGCACATTTCGCCAGAAGAAAGATGTCTCCCTCTTCAGAAGCACACTTCTAAGGACAGCATGGTGGATTGGAGACCATTCCAGAGGGAAACTTGATAGACATGTGCTGCAGATGGCAGGTACACAGGAGAAAAAGATCCTGGACCATTTTACTACCCCAGAGAAGAATCGTCTCTGCCCAGAAACATTTGGATTAAGCAGGGACATACTTGCTTCACAGCACACATGAACTTTAAGAACTTGCTCATTCCAATTGATATCTCCTGAGATGTCACACTTAGAATTAAGCCTCTTAGTTAATAGCTTTGGCGAGATCTTTCAGTCTTCTCCCCTGCCTGCCTGCATTGACCAAACACAAAAGAGAAGGGAGAAACACAAAAATGAAGGCTTCAGAGGAGGGAGTTCCCTCAACATTTAGGGCAGGATTAGGTTTTTCTGTGACAGAAGGAAAATTTAAATCAGGAGAATGAACTTCAGTCAGTGATATTGGTTCCACCATTATGCCTTGATATATGCTCATGCACAAAGAACGGAGTATGACATGGCATTGCTTTGATCTTCTGATTTGCTGTAGGGCTATGTAAGGCCTAAAGTGGTCCTGAGCTCCAGGCTCTAGAAAACAGTTCTCTCAATTTTGCTCTACTCACATCTCAGATAGAAAATGGAACTTTTTCTTGTACAGTGCATTTGGGTCAGTGGGAAGTACTGACTACAGCTAGAAATCAGCCTGGGGCTTCCATTTGAGCTCTGAGCAGAACAAAATTACAAGTGCTTTGCAGAAACTGGATGGTCTCCTCCTACCACAACCCAAGTGATGCTTTGTCCTGGTTCCTAGGCATTTGTTTAACTTGTTAGAGATGGAACAGTCCAGAGGATTCCATATGCTCAGCTGTGACTTATGGAATACTGGCAACCAGAGGAAGGGCTCTGTTGTCTTAAGAACCATAGAGACCCCAGTAACTGGTACAAAAGTACCGTTTTAGCTTATTGTGCAGCAACTGCGCAGTGATCTGCTGGCATTGTCTGAATGCTTGAGGTAAGTCCCAGGTCTTTGGGAGATCCTGGCATGCAGTGTTATGGTGTGTTTGTATTAAAAAGTTGACATACTGCAAATAGAGACAAGTGCTACCCAAAAGGTTGTCTGACTACGTAGGAGTATCAAAGAGTTAGTGAGAATTTTAGACTCATTAGAAAAACCTATGAAACCTCCAAGTCATCTGTGGTGGGGGCCTACTATGAAGTACAAATGCTGCATTTGGAAGCACCTAATAAATATCTGAACAGGTCATATCTGAGGACAGAGATTTTTTTCAAAAAAAGAAGGACAGAAAATCTCTAGCTTTCATTTTGTAGACTGCTGATGGATTGTCATCAAGGGCAGAAACAGTCACTCAAAGATGCATCAAAATCTCTCCAATCCCCTATGACAATTCAGAAACCATCTTGAATGCCTCTCAGAACAATGTAGAACAACTTTAGAAGAAAATAAAGGAGGATTTGAATGGAAGACACTCATAAGAAAAGTCTATGACTGCTTGCCCAAGAAACTGCAGGATGGAAGTAAAGAGCATAGAAACTGAAGAAACAGAAAAATGCTTGAAAACTCAAAATGCATGAATGAAAGAGGTCTTGTTTGGCAGAGAACCAAT
The DNA here is from genome assembly GCF_003009895.1 of Hyaena hyaena. Classification (NCBI taxonomy): domain Eukaryota; kingdom Metazoa; phylum Chordata; class Mammalia; order Carnivora; family Hyaenidae; genus Hyaena; species Hyaena hyaena. Next base: position 43,299 of record NW_024081433.1, read on the forward strand.
GAAATATCTCTGACTGAAACCATGCTTAATATCATGTTTGCTTATCTCTTTGGAAATTATACAGATGGCAATTTAGAATTAGAGGCAAACAATAAATCAGTAAATGGAGATCACCCAGAGTGTCAGAATTTGATTTGAACTCACTGGTGCAGTTAACTTCACCATTTCCTTTTAAAGGATTGCAGGTAAGAGCAAGAAACATCCAAAAATATATGAAGAAAGTAAAATGAATGTTAAGCTTATAGGAGACATAACTCTCCAAACTGAGTAAACCTATTAAGTCTGGAAATTCAGAGCTTGAAAATGAGATTTAGGAGCTTCAGCAGAAACTTCAGATGCTGCCTACAGAACATCAAGAACATGTAACACATCTTCAGAAAAAATCAACTGAGGAATAAATTCACTGCATAGAAACAGAGAAGAAACTTCCCAAAGTATACAGAAACATGAACCACATATAACGAAAGGGCAACTTCAGAAGGAAGATGGCAGAAGATACAGACAAGGCATTGGAAAGAACCACTTTCTTCTATCAAAACCAGATTTTTAAAATATATATGAGAAAAGAGCTCAAGAAAGTTGAATGGCACCTGTGTTGAGAGAAAGCTCAACAAGCAAAGAAAAAAATAAGATCACAATAATCACAATAAACAAATACTAGTGAAATTGAGTTTAAGTTCCAGCCTTTTTAAAGGACCCCTTTTGCCCTTGCTATTTGACACACAGCCCACAGAGACCTGAAAGTATCAGAGATCTTCTGGGTCATCAGGTCCCCTAGGAAAGTGGAGGATCATGTTAGAAAGGCTCAAAACCCATGGTCATATGTAGGTTTAATTTGGTTTTCACACCAGTGGACCCTGAAGGGCTACAACCACTGCATAACATTTGACTTTAATAATACTTTAAAATAATTTTATCGGGGCACCTGGGTGGCTTAGTTGATTAAGTGTCCGACTTTGGGTCAGGTCATGATCTCACAGTCCGTGGGTTTGAGCCCCCCACGGCCTAAGTGCTGACAGCTCAGAGCCTAGAGACTGCTTTGGATTCTGTGTCTTCCTGTCTCTCTGCCCCTCCCCTGCTCACTCTCTGTCTCTGTCTCCCAAAATAAAGACATTAAATTTTTTTTAAATAAAAGAATTTTATCTTTTTAATTTAATCATTACTCTATCGATGCTATAAATTCCCTTACTGAAATTTGATAGTAATATAATACCTAAGATAATATTTTTCAGATATAGATTTGTTTAATATAATTCTTATGAATGCATAATATCACCTCATTGGAACTTCTAAAACTAGATAATGTAAGTATTATATTTTTATTTAAATAAAAGATGAGCTACTAAACCATCATTAAGACTTTACATGGATATTTATTTAAAACAAACACTATTTCTATTAATAAAACACAAAATAACATACAAAAAAGAACTACACGAGTACAGAAAACAATCCAATCCATATGAAGTCTTAAATTCTACATTGGAAACATATTTTCCACAGAATTAGCCACTAACTGTAACAGAAAATGGTAATATTTGCCACGATAATAGTAGATAGGCTTTTAAAAATTAGATAAATTCTGTTAGGAGTTCAATTGTTAACCTCTATTTAAACTCCTTTCATATAACTACACTAGTATTTGAAAGAACACCAAATTAAATAGGTTTACTCATATTTTCTTTATTGGTATATAGATATACCTCCTGTATAGATTTTTGTCTTTTTAAAAACACATATAGGATATTATTCTCCATATTTTACTTTTAGTAGGTCACAAAAGAAAATTTTTCTCAATATAATTTTGAAGCACCTAATATAAAAAAAAAAGTCCATCAACTTGTTATTAAATGTATGATATAGAAGGACTGACCAAAGCAGTGAAACAGAATGTCAGAACAAATTGTGACTGTGCAATTTGAGCCTGAGAGCTCACCAGAGGTCTTCCTCAGGACCAATTCATCTTAAAATGCACACAGTCTTTCAAGTAATACCTCACGATGCTGATGCCTGTACTAGGAGCTAAGATCAAAAACTGTAAATCTTTTTGTCACCATGAATTGTACCAAGTAATCAATCTCAATCCCTTGAGACAAGAACTTTGAAAAAAAAATGTGTTTCATCTATTCTGAAAGACTACTAAATCATTTTGAAGTTAATGTCTTATCTAATGCCTATATACATATATATATATATATACATTTCAAAATAGATATAATATAGATAGTACATAGTATATATTTGATATATTTTATAAAATCTATTTTGATGGCATAATGAATAATGATGTTTTTACAACCATATTCTCAGTATCCTTATTAACTCATAGTCAGCATACTTGAAAGGCTAAAATAAAACTTTAAATCTATTTTTGCTATATACTAGTAGTTATTCTGTATTTGATTTTCAAAGAAACTAAGTTTCAAGAAAAGATGCATGACTCTCTTTAAATAGTTTATATTTTTGTATATTCTATAGCTCTATTAGATTGTAACTGTTCATCCCGTGCCCTTTTCATATCACTAGAGTTGTTTCTGTGTGAGTTAAATGACACTGTATTCTTTAAATTTTAAAGATGCAGTTCCTTACTGCATATCAAACAGTGAAATTGAGTGGAAAGTGCATTGGACCAAATACTTGAGTGGGATTCTCATGTGTGGATATTCACACCCTCTTTCTCCAGGGCAGTTCTGCTTGTACCTAATCACTTTATAGTCATGGCTGCATGCCAGTGTGTCTGCATGCATTTTTTTGTAAAAATTTTATTGAAAAACCAAACTATAAGTTAGGCATCTGAGTCAGTAACGATCTCTTCTCACATGCAATTTATCTATAACATATTATAAAAACATCTTAGGAGAGATCTATTCTTGATTAGTCAAATTTTCTGGCTTTGACAACAGGAAGCTTACTAGAAACATTTTTATTAATGCAACCAGCTTAGATATTATTAGATGCTCAAATGTGTCATGTGCTTCAGTTTATTTCTGTGAATATATATATTTTGACATGTAGACATAATCATGGTTTTCAGATTTCTAGCTTGTAGATGACTCTAAATAAGCAAAGCATTTCTATCATTCTTATCTCCACAGTATCCAAAGTTGTCATATGTGTTTAGCTGAAGAGCTGAGGACAAAGGCTGTATAGATATGACATCTTAAAAATTCATTGGATTAAAAACATTGATAAACTTTCTACTTTTTGTCATATTCTGTAACTGAATTATATATTGCGAGCAAATTAATCAAATGTTCAAAATCTGGCCTTTACTCATTGACATATGTATATATATGAAATTTTACATGAAAGGGAAACAAATTAACAAATTTGGTTATGCCTTATGTATAATATAGTAAAATATATATATTTTATATGTAGATATATAGCATGCATATCCTAAAAGGTAGACGGTGTAATCAAATTTAAAAATACAGACTACACTTTTGTTTACTCTGTTAGTTTTAAATTTTTTAACTTGTAAACTTGAGTTTGCTTTGAAAGTTTAGAATTCTAAAACATTCGAGACTTTATCTTGGAGGGGCTTCTGGGTGGCTCAGTCGGTTAAGCATCCAACTTTGGCTAAGGTCATGATCTCACGGTTTGTGGGTTTGAGCCTTGTGTTGGGCTCTGTGCTGACAGCTAGCTCAGAGCCTGGAGGCTGTTTCTGATTCTTTGTCTCCGTCTCTTTATGACCCTCTTCTGCTCACAATGTCTGTCTGTCTTTCTCTCTCTGTCTCTCAGAAATAAAACATTTAAAATATTTTTTTAAAAATTCCAATTAAAAAAAGTGTTTATCTTGAAATAATACAGTCATCATGAAGCCTCCTCACCCTCTGCATGCCCTCTATTCAAGGTAGCAATTCTTTGTTTTTCTAAGATGCTTATTTTTTTCGATTTTTCTCCATCTTTTGATCCTTTGAAACCAATGACAATTTTAGTGATTACTTACAGGTTTGTATAGTTAATGCATGTGTGTGTTTGTAATTTTTTCTTCTTCATAAGAAACAGTCAATTACAAAAAGATTATTGGATATATTTAGTACTTGACTCTGGAGAAGAGTAAAGGAGAACAATTAGGAAGGACATTTTCATAGCATACGCTGGAAAATATATCCAATGATTAGGAGAATTAATTAATTTTGGACTATCTGATTGCCCCAACTCTCTAATAATTCTACATTTGTATAAATTTTAGGGAAAAAATCAACTTTAAAGGCAAATTTAAGTGATAGTAACCTTTTAATTCTATTTTAAAATCTAACTGCTTGAATTGACTATTTCTAAAAGATAAAAATACCCAATAAATTTGGGACCACCTGCATAAACTAGGATAGTGATAGGTTTTATTCTTCACATTATTCTGAGACTACAATGATACAAACTTTGTAAATGTACAGAATTTGCAATTACATGCCAAACTTGTTTGCTTTCCTTGAATAAAATCCAGTAAATTTCAGCTGTTTTAAAGTTTGTTAACTGTCAAAATTGAAGTGAGGAAAATTGTTTTAACAAATTACGGAATGATAAAAAAACAGTTTAGAAGTTTAAATAAGTCTTCTTATTTTAAAATTGTATTATATATGAGAGACATTTTGGGTGTATCTCATACATGGTTCTACCATGACAAATTATCACAGTGGAAGCAATTTTAAGATATAGCTAACTATTGGATGAATCTTCAATGCAAATATTCAAACATCTCCAGTAAATACCTGAGAAACAAGTTAGGCGTTTCGTCTAAGTGTTGCAATTTCTCACTCTGAAAGGGCTACCAGAATATACCATTTATTTAGAAAATCCTTAAATAATTTTTACATAAAATCTTTTCTTTACATTAGAGGAGACTTAGTGGCCCAACCTAGTATTCCAGATTGATCATAGTACAAATAATTTAATTGAGATGGTACCCTATTCCTACGACTATGCCAGGAGGTTTATGTCATTATCTTATTTTCTCCTCATGCCATACCTATTGTTATTCCTATTACTGTAGCAAAAAGACTTCGAGCCAGAGATTTGAATAAACCATCTATCATGCTCTCTGCTGGTGGAAGGACATCTTGAATCCAGTTCATTAAACTTCAAATCCTTAATATTTCTGTGATACTGCTTTTTGACTCAACTTCCTTAACAAATTCAACAATCTTTTTTTTGTTCAATGTTGGCCTGACACAAAAGTTATTATGAAACTAACATTCCTTCATAATTGAAAAACCATTTCTGAACTAGCACTTACTGAAAGCTCCTACATTTTAAAATAGAATGAAATTCTATATTCTTGACCTTTCAATTTCACTATATGTGAAAAAATACATAATATATATGCCAATAGATATGGAAGGAGGGAAGGGGAGAGAGAGAGAGAGAATATAGGCTTTCATAAATAATTTAATAATGAATTGACTGTAAAAACACATGTAAAAGTCTTTAATGTACTTGATTTGGGAAACCATAGAGGAAATAATTTTCTATCTATTTTACTAAATTTTATTAAGCCTTATTACTGAATCATTATACAAATACAGCACATTTGGATTATATCTTCTCAATACCTCTATGTTCACTAAGATTTCATTATTGGCTTTACTTTGAAGAAGAAGTAATGCCAGAAATTTCTGTTTAAATAATATTTCCTAAATATTTACTAAGAAGTATCTCAAATTTTTACTAAAATATACTGTCCATATTCATACATGTCACAAGAATCCATTTGAAACAAATCCTATAAAATTACAGAAAAGTTTCTACACAATAAACTTAGAACTTTCTTTGATTTAACACTCATAACTGTGTATATTGTTTTCAACCTTACCTCTGATAAGACTCAAAGCCAAATTTAATATGGAGCTATAATAACTCTTGCCATGATTGCTTGCATTATTTTCCTCTAAGCATCAGAATCATAATATTTAAATGTCTAACTTCTCTTCATGTCCAAGAATTAACTCATGATGTTCTCCTCCAAATCTGATTTACCTTCAATGTTGTCTGTGTCAGTGAATGAAAGTACTATCTCTATATGTAGACACCAACTTGACACCACCTTTTTTCTTCATGCTCCAAACGAAAGCCAGCCATTGTTACCTCCTTATCACATCTTTCCACTTCATTCCGTCTAGAATCATCGTCTCTTGACTAATATGTACTTTTCTTGCTAAGGTAATTCTATACCACTTCTTTTTGTCATCCAATTTATTGTTCACATAGAAGTTATTTTTTAATTAAAAAGAATGTCTGATCATGTCAAGTCTTCTGTTAAAACTACTCAGTGACTTATTGATTTAGACTATACACCCAAATTAGTGATATATCCTTTGAGCTCTGTACAATTGGGTCTCTTATTATTATTCCAGCTCCAATTATTATTGCTTTTCACATAGTTTGTTCATATTCTGTTTAATCTGGCTTTTATTGCAGATTGTCATAGATCTCACAGTCTATTTATCTCAGAACCTTTATAAGGTGCTCTGCCATTTTGGAATATACCCTCCTTTCACTCCCAACTTTTATTAGTGAATTACTCAATCTTTCAAAATTAAGCCAAAGTATCATTTTCTGAAAACATTCCTTTCCTATCCTGGTCAAGCCTGAATGACTTCTTGGTCAGGAGAAAGCTACTGCGTCATGATGTTTAGAGGAATTCTAGAAAGAGGAAGTGATCAGTAGTTGCTACCTCTTCCACAAGCATAAGGATGTGAAGAATTAATAAATGATGATTTTATTAGAAAAATCAGATAGTCCAATTGAAGTACAAAATAGTAATATTGAAGTGCAGATAGCAAGAAAAGATTGATTGCTCTTTGGGTAAATCCTGAGGTAAAACTAGGGTGGATCATACAGTTCAGGAATATTTCTTTCAGATGAGTGGAATAATAACCCGTTTGTAAGGAGAGTAGACATATACAGTGCACTAAATGTAGTAGAGATAATCAGAGTGCCTTACACACAGAAGAATATACAAAACCTAACTATTCAATTAGATGAATAAAACATACATAGGCATTTGAATATAAAAGACAGGCAGATAATAGTTGAAGGGGAATCTAATATAGCTCTGAAATGGATGACAATATTAAGATTTTTTAATGGTCATTTATTTTGGAAGGAGAAACAGAGTGTGAGCAGGGGAGGGGCAGAGAGAGAGGGAGACACAGAATCTGAAGCAGGCTCCAGGCCTTGAGCTGTCAGCACAGAGCCCGACACAGGGCTTGAACTTATGAGCCATGAGATCACAACCTCAGCCAAAGTTGGGTGCTTAACTGACTGAGCCACCCAGATGCCCCAACAATATTAACATTTTTAAAATGTAGTGTGACTTTTGCATGGACCATGTATTTCATAACTTCTATATTTGGTATGTTTTGAATTTTGAGAAAGCAGAAGAGATGGAAAAGAATAGCCAATCATTGGAAAAAATACTTTCTACTACAGAAACTACAGAGATATTCTTTTTGTTTTTCTGCTACTCAACCAGAGCTGGATTGCTCACTATCCTTAGTCTTGAAGACGGACAAAGGCAACCTATGTGTATATGATAGAGTTATCCTCCTCGTTCTGAGCAGTGCACAAGTACGAGATGTTCTGTCAGCAGGGGTCCAGGCCTTTTTCTGTCTCCTAAAGGCATCTCTTTTTCCTTTTTGTTTTCTTTTTCCCACATCTTATAGAACAAGTATATTTGAAAACCCCTCGAGGGAGTACCATTTTCCAATTTGGTGCCACTGCAGCCTTATTTGGAAGAACAGGAAACAACAACAACAACAACCATGCAACTAATATTATTTCTATAAGGTTTAAAAATAAGCAAGCATAAAATATTAGCTAAAAGCCAATTTGTGGCTTTCTCTTATATCTTAAAACCCAATTTGTGGCTGAATCCAGAAATCCACATTATAGAGACTTCATGTTTGCAAGCTCTGCAGGTTTTTTTTTTTTTTTTTTTGACATTTTAAGTTAAAAATAGTTCACAGCATTCTTGGTAAATATCCCACATACTATTTCTCATCTTCCAGAAGAAGAGTGTAACTTGTGTTAAAAGGTTTTTATTCGGGGAGATGGGAAACCTTAAAATGGGAATATTCCTGAAATTCAATTATAGTCAACGTCATATTAAGTCCTGAGATCACATAAAGTGATGTTTTAGTTGAGTTCTAATGAATTTCAGAGTTCAGAAGAAGTTTGCCAGGTGGTTAAGGAGAGAAATAGTACTATAGAGATGTAGGCAGGTGCCACATTATAATACGCCTTCTGTGTTATACCAGAAAATTTGGATTTTACATTGCAAGTGATAATGAATCACCAAGGAAGTTGAATGGAAGGATGTTACAATCATATGTGAATTTTCCAGCACTAATTTGGAAAGTATGGCAGAGAATGTTAGAGAAAGAGACAGGGGGATGTATTAATAGATTGTTGCTTTAACTTGGACTAACTGTGATAAAGGCCACAGTGAAGACTCTAATGTCAAATGAAGACATATTTATGAAATTAAATTGACCAAATTTTGTGACTGGATGTGAAGGTGACACATACATCAGAAGTTTAGTTGGTCCCAAATGTTATATCTGAGGCAACTATACTTCAGGAAAAAAGAATCAAGAATTGATGGTAGATTGGATATAGAAAATGTGTCGATACTGACATCCTGTTTCCTTTCCTGAACAGTTTTGCATGCAAATTCTGCACCAGTGACATTTCTTGAGTACTCTCTGTAGTTACTTCTTTTCTCTTTTCAGCCTGAGGATTCCTTCTCTTTACATCCTCCTTGGCTTAATCATCAGTGCTTGATATCTAAAAGGAGAAGACTAAAAGTAACATGTTGCCAAATTTGATCCAGCAGTTAAAAAAAAAGTAGAACACAGCTATTCCAATTTATGTTCTCATTTCAAACCCCAGTTAAAATAATTAAGTACATAAGTGTATGCATTCATATGCATACCACCCCTGAGGCCCATCATATCCATGATTTATAAATTTTAATTCTCACCATATAACTTTTAAAAATGTTTGTGTGTATTCTAGAATCATGCTGAACTAATCTAGTGTTCTAGCATTAGGGAAACTTTTAAGTAAATGCACTCTTGGGCATTCTATTTGATTTCACACACTCCCATTTTACACTTATCTAGACTTTTTCTTTTTGCATATTATTACATGCTGATTTTTCTCATACAACTCACTTTCAGATACATTTGCCATTTTTGTGCAATTTGTTTATACACCATTATTAGATCTACATGATTTCATATTTTTTATTTTAAATGAGGAATTTTCAGTGGATTTTGCTTTAAAACAGAAAGAATTGAGAGAAACAAACTAGTAAAAACTTTAGTTTTAAAACAGTTAAAATCCTTTGAGAACAGGTTACTCTAAGCAAAAGCCAAGTTAAAGAGTGAAAAGGGCCATTTGGAGTGAAGAAGGGAAATTGTTTCAGAAATATTGAATGAAAGCTCTTTGTTGGTGGTAGTAACAGACAAGAAACAAGCATGCAAGAGAAATATGACTCTGAAGAGCTTAAATTAGCTAGAAAGGAAGGAGACAGGACCACAAAGGAAGAACAACTTCAAACAACAGGTCTAGTGACATACCTGAGGGTTGGTGGCATGGTCTACTTTTAATGGCAGTCAAAATTGAGTAGGCCAATAGACTGATTGATGAGAGAGCCTTGTGCAAAAGAAGCAAAGGTGTCTTTTTCCAATACAAAAGATAGAACTGTTCAAGCAGTACTTTGACAAGGGCACCCTTGAAGTATAGTAATGCATTCAGTCTTTGAAGATGTGTTACTATAGGTTATATATAGTTTGACATGGTACCAAGAAGACATGCTGTTGTAAACTGATCTATTGTATGATGGCTGATAGAGTGAAAAAGCAATATGATTTAGAGAGGAGGTTACTCTAGGGGTCTTATTAGAGTGTATAAAGGCTTAGGCGGCTAACACAAGACTAGGGAAAGATGAATTTCTACAGAGCTACAATAAAATTCATGAACATGACTGGAAATCCCAACAAACCATGTGTGCTTCACCTGATAGATTAAATGTTAATAGAAACTTCAAAATTTAGAACTTTTATAGTATTGGTAGAATAAAAATCAGTAAAAGTTCAATGTACTTTGGTGTATTAAAATTATTTGATAAAAATATAATAAATAAGTGGATTCATTATTTTGAGAAACTGATCACCAAATTGTTGACTAAACTACAATATCTGACATAAAAATATAGATTTCCATCTAAATGACATTAAAAGCATAGTTTAGGTTCAACTGAAGTGATGTGTTGGTAAATGTCTGTTAACTGGCTCTTTGGGAGGAAGAGGTTCCGATGTGTAGCATTCTCCCAATTTTCATGGCTAAAATACCCCAATTTTGGCTGTTTTCAAGCTAACAAATTTGCATCACTGAACACGTTTGAGAAGTGATACAGTAGGACTTTCACAACTCTGTAAAGGTCAGCTCAGCCTCACCACATAATTCAGATTAAAAACATAATTTTAAGGGATGCCTGGCTGGCTCAGTTGGTAGATCATGAGACTTCTGATCTCCAGGTGGAAGTTCTTGATCTTGGGGTTGTGAGTTTGAGCACCACCTGGGACATAGTGATTACTTTTAAAAAATCCTCATTTCAGGAAAGATATCATGTCATAATTTTCTGTAAGAGATTTTCAAAGAATAGGGAATTTAGGAAGAATTTTATTGGAAATGTAGTTTCTGTATATATTGGGTAAGAGATTTTAGGCAATTGACTATTTCTTTGGTCTCAATTTCCTTATCTCTAAAATGGATTCCTGTAAAGAGTATATGCAATGATACAAGGTGAAATGACTTATAACTCACCATTCCAAGTATGTTTTATTGTAATTTTACAATTCTAAAACGTATGTGAGTTCTGTTGCCAATTAAAATGAACATTGACAGTATACACCAGCTGAAATCTAGATCAAATTTTAATGCTGGCCGAGTTTTTAGGGATAGAAGGTCACCAATAAAAACTGCAAGATGAATTCTCTTAACACCACAAAGCCCATTTGTATTAAAACTACAACTCAAGTTGCAGTCCTAGCCCCAAGCTAGTTCAATTTCCTTTTTTCATATTCTTATATTAACAATTTCATGGGAAAGTCATAGTTAAATCAACCAGAGTCCCTAATAAAGGGACAAGTGGAGCTCTCATGGCAATGAGAAATATCATTTGCTGCAAAATAATTGTGCTACTGAAAATAAAACAGAAAAAAAAAAAAAAGAATATGCAAGTAAGATTAAGAAGATGGGGTTGCTGAAAAGTAAGAAACTTGCTTAAGATCACTTAGTATGGGTAAATTAGCAAACCACCTGTATAGAAGCCAGCTTCAGATGCTGGCTAGGATACTGGCTAACAATACTGATAAATTAATTCACACACACACACACACACACACACACACACACACTTGAGAAAGACATATACTTGAGGAAAACAAAAAAAAAACCCACAATAAAACAAAATCAACAACAAATGTATCTATAGATATCTACAGATATGTATATATATTTCTCAAATATATATATAAATAGAGATAGAGATAGATAGATAGATGATAGATATTTGAGAATAACACATCACAGACCTGAATTCTGGCCATTCCAAGGTCATAGTAACTGTATAGTTTTGATACATGAAATAAAATGTTTACTATATGAGTGAAATTAGAGTTTGTCCCAAACTTCTGAACTATTTTAGGTTTTCCTTTCTCCCTCCCTGTTTCTCTCTTTTCAATCTACATATGTTTTGGGTTTTTTTTTTTCTCTCTATCTACAGGAGTACCATTCAATCTCCCAGTCTCAGTTCTTTCTGCTGGCTAAGCAATCCAGGGGCAGATTTCTATTTACATTCTTATTATGGAATTTTTAAAGCTGATAATTCTAGTAAGCACTTTACCAGTTCCCCTACGGATTTTTGCAACCACCTCAAGCTTTTCACATTTTCTATTGAAACTTTACTTTACATTGTCTGTCATTTCTTATAAATTTTGGAAACTTTCCTCTGTCTGCCTATGTGTTATTAAGGGAAAGAATGGAGTGAAAATGTTATTTCTCCTTTAAGTATGAGGTATTTGATTTATATATTAGAGGCATGCCTTTTCCTGAGAACTCTCTCAAGTTGTTGTGACTCTTCAGGCAAAATACTTATTATTAGACTAAGGAATTATGGTAAGTTGTTCATATTCTTTTTATTTTTGAAAAAGTAAATTGTGCAAAACTGAATAAGCCCTTAAAGTGCAAATACTGCCACCATTTGGGCAGGCAGTTTGGGTGTGAAATTTATTTAAAGAACCTTATTCTCAATCACTGAGGGTTTGCTATACATTGTGTTGCCTCCAACAAAAAGCTTGTATTGAACTGTGTGTGTACACATATTTTATTTTCAGACCTACAAAGGTCTTTTCCATGGCTTTCGATTGAATTTCAAAGAAACTGGTGTCAATTTGCTTCTACTTTGCATCTTCAGGAAATGTTAGAAAAGAAAACCAGGAAAGAGGGATGTTTGGTTAGTAAATATTTGAAAATATTCACAAAATTGTCTAAGACCATAGTTCTCAAATATAGTGTGCATATGAATCAGCAAACGTGTTTATTTAAATGATTTCCAGGGTCTTCCCACTCAGGAATTCTCATTCAGGAAGTCTTGTAAGTGGGCAAATGGCCAGGCTTTGCAAAACCTGGCCAATGAAGTAGAAAATTTGGTGAAGTAAAGATGTATCAAACTGGTTAGCTCACTTCATTTTTTCTACAGATGAACTGACAAGATAAAAGAGTAATTAAAACCACCTCTTTTAGATTCTTCAGATACTTGTCCTCTAGAGTTCAGGTGCTTTTAGTGTTAGTATATTTTAAAAGACATTTAAATACACTTTTCTAAATTTTACTAGCACTGCACCTTTTATAGCATGAGTTCATGAGAGCTATTAATTGCATTTCTAATACAAGCTGTGTACTTAAAACAAAATTTTAGCCTAATGCCTTGATTTTAAGGTTATGATTTATATACAAATAAGGGATTTAAGACTTATCTGCACTAGGATCAAAACCTGTAAGGAAGAGTATGTTTTCAGCATTATACATAAATATATTAGACTTTCTGTTAGGGATAAAACAACAAGAATATTTAATTATTGCAAATTTGTGGGGGGAGCAGTGTATAATATATTATTTATTGTGACATTTCATGCTAGATTAAGCAGCATCATAGTAATGCCAATGCCATTTAGAAGCTAAGGAATTAAAATAGAATTCCCCAGAAGACAGAAAAATCATAAATCTTTTTTATAGCAAAACATTCCTTTGCTAAAAATTTAATTTTTCCTATATGTATTTCCTTGCAAATAGCTAGATGGACCATATGTTGCAACATAAAATGTTGTTCTTTTATAAAATAAATGAAACCCAGATGTCTAAAATTCATTTTAAAAACTATATATCCCTAAGAAACCTTATTTCTAGAGTTTTCCATATTATAGGAGACTCTACATACAGCAAGGGCTAAATGTAATATTAAGAATTTTCTTTAGTATTGGACTGTTCTTATGCTTTTAATGATAGCCTTTCAGTTAAATTCTTTATTTATTGAGAAGACCAAACATAATTATACTCACTTGTATTCATTAACTCAATATGTTTCACGTAAAAAAGCTTAAAAGGGTGTGCCTAAGTGATGCAGTTGGTTAAGGGTTCGTCTTGGCTCAGGTCATGATCTCCTGGTTCTTGAGTTCGAGCCCCAGATCTGGCTCACAGCCCCAGATCTGTTAACCCGTTAGCACATAGTCTACTTTAGATCCTTTGTCCCTCTCTCTCTGCCCCTCCCTCACTTGCTCTCTCCCCCAAAATAAATAAATATTGTTTTTTAAAACTTAAATACTGTTAAGAAGAAGAAGATCTTAGACTAATGGAAATAAAAAATTATTTCAGCACATTCCCTGTAGGAATGTTAGAAAACAGGAATATTTTATGTATTTATAATAATGTATACAATGGATAGGAATTATTGAATTGGTCCCATGCATCTTATAAGCTGTCTTATATTGCACTGCTCCTCAGGGTTCTGCTTTGCCCAAAGTACCCAGACCCCACATGATCATAAAGAACAAGAATGATAACAGAGGTGCTGTTTTTAGGAATCAGGAAATTGTGTGTGGGGATTAGGGACAGGCCTGAAATGTGGGGGGCAAAAAGATTGACAAGACTATGCTTGTATAATTTATTTTTTCTAATTAAGTAGAAGTCTATATAAATATACATGAAATATACATGAAATACATAAATTAGGGATAGGATAGGTATAGGGTTTTGAAAACTATCTTTCATGAAAAATTCTGGAGCTAAATATTGTATCAGGAATATGTCCTATATCACAGGCAGCCTCAATATCTTGATGGTGCTAAGTTAATCTTAACCAACTGAGCCACCCAGGTGCCCCTGTGCTAAGTTAATCTTAATGAGGATAGTGAAAAGTAGATTGAGTATTTTTTACTCTACCTGCTTTACTTTTCAGTTGTGCTTTATTCAAATAAGGGTTCTGGCTATAAAACTGTGAAGTGCGTTTCAAATTTGAAATTCAGCATAAGTTGATTATTTACTAACATATAGAAAAACATTTAATTTATGGGTAATTGAAGAGCTTAAGAAAAAGCTCATCAAATACATTAAGAAGAGAAAACAGTAAAGCTTTGAGTTTTACCTTTCAAAGTCATAAGAAGATAATTTTATATTTATGCATTCTTTACTAGCCATTGCATATTGCATAAAGTATTTAGACAAAATCAACATGGAAACTAACAAAATTCAACTTGTCAAATCTGTTTGCAAATATTCCCTTTTATTTCATTCTTGTACATTTTATACAATTTTCCAATTTCTTACAAGTCTGAAGTCTGAAATGTCCAAAATCAAGGTGTAAGCAAGATGGATTAGATCTTGGGTTTTCCAGCCTCCAGAAATGTGAGAAATAAATATTTGTTGTTGAAACCACCCAGTCTATGGACATTTGTTATGGCAGCCTGAAATTACTAAGACAAGTACCAAGGTGCTAGAGCCTTAAGTATACTGTTCTGTCATACATTTTTATATAAGCATAAGCTTTACTAAAAACAGTATTTATAGCTAGGAAAGAAGAAAGCTTAAATATCTCCTACTGCATCCCAAATGGATTATAAACTGGCTTTACCAGTATAATGTAACTTAAAGTTAATGTGAAACAGGGGATTTTTAGGACAGTGAAGCTATTATATTGACATGTATCATTATGCATTTATCAAAATTCATAGAATGCATAACAAAGAGAATGAATCCTAATATAAACTATAGACTTTAGTTAATGATAATATATCAACATTGGCTCATCAATTATAACAAATGTACGACACTAAACCAAGATAGTAATGGGGGGAGGAGTATACAGGAACTCTGTATACTTTCTAGTTTCCTGTGAACACAAATTACTTAAAAATGAATTCCACTGGGGTACCTGGGTGGCTCAGTCAGTTAGTTGGGTATATGGCTTTTGATTTCAGATCAGGTCATGATCCCAGAGTCATAGGAACGAGTCCCGCATCAGGCTCCACGCTCAGAATGGAGATTCTCAATCTCTCAATCTCTCTCTCTCTCTCTCTCTCTCTGTCTCCCCCTCTGCCATTCTCCCTGCTCATGCATTCTCTCTCTTTCTCTATAATAAAATTTGAATTAAAAAATTAATTTCATTAATAATAAAAAAGCCATGCCAATATTACTTACAGTATTTATGTCAAGTATTATAGGTCTATTTTGGTCGAGGGTTTAGCCCATCAAAAAATTAAGGTAATAAGAACTTTTTAATAGTTCTTTTACTGTATTTGTATTTTAGTCTAAACCTTGCTTATCTAAAAGACACTTTTTATAGAAGACAAGTATATGACTTGTTAAAATTTCAGTAAATTGATTAATTCTTGTGATAATTGAAACATTCAGGAATAGAGTGAAAAATAAATGAACTTGGATTTAAATTTTGACCTGCTTTCTCCCTCCCTTCAAAATAGCTTTGCAGGGGCAACAGAGCATCACTGAAGTGGTAGGAGTAAGCAGTTCCTCTTTATAAGTATCAGATGATGACTGTTTAACAGTAGTAGACCACACAGCCTCTCTATTTACAATTTTTCTCAATATTATGACTGTTTGACCTAGCTGGCTTATTCTGAGAGAAAGAATGAGGAGGATTAGAAAACAAATATTGCAAGGATTCTAGATAAGTACAATCAGTAATTTCACTGTCCACTCGTTTAGATCAACCTATTCTTTAATACTCACAGTACCATGTTGTCAAGTTTGGCCTCATTCACATACACTATCCATTCATTACATAACACTAACCATATACTGTGAATAAAATATGGAGCTAAAGATATTTCACTTATTAATATGGGCTGTTATTCTTTTTTTAAATATTTATTTATTTAAATAATCTCTACCTCCCACCTGGGGTTCAAACTACCACCTAGCGGTCAAGACTCTCATGTTCCTCTGAGAGAGTCAGCCAGGAACCCCTGGGCTGTATTTTTGAGTTACACATGTTTGGGAGACCACTTTGAGTTTTCAGTATTGAATAATGAAAGCCTTGGCTGGATGAACTGAGAACTTGTTTGTCTTCTCTTCTTATGCATGGATTTCCTCTATCATATCATGACATGTGCCACTTATTTTGCATGTGCATTAGATAATTGCAAAAAAAATAATATCTTAAAACCCATTGTAGAAATGTGCCAACTGCTACCACAGTAACTAATAATGATGATGATTACAACAATAAACTGTGTTTTTTTGGTAATTAAGCTTGAAATCTACCAAACCAGTGGTTCTCAAACTTTGATGTCCTTCAGAACCACCTGGAGAATATTCACACCCAGATTTCCAACATTCTGCATTTATAGGCATTCTGATTCCATAGGTTGGGACAAGGCTAATGAATGTTCATTTCTAACAAGCTCACAGGGGATGTACCAGTGCTGTTCCTCAGAACTACAGTTTGAGAACCCCTGTACTAAACAAAATCATTGATAACAAATCCTGCCAAAGCTTCCAGGGATAAAAATGTGTTTGTTTGTTTGTTTGTTTGTTTGTTTTTACATGGAAAGAGGGGTCAGTTATGACAGTTAGGGATGTGTCAAGTTTTCTTCCAAGACCTTTTTAGAGGAAGGCAGTCTAAGAAAGAATAACTATGTGTTATTTAACATGCCTACACTGGTTCTTGATTTTCTCTCAAATTTTTGAGGAAATAAAATTAGAAAGAATTCCTAATGCACAAATTTTTTTGACCTTCTGAACATATCTACCTACCCATCTCTATGATGGGTATTATTTTCTGAGATATTTCTCCCAATCATTAACCTCAAAAATGTTTGTTTTATTTAGTCTAATTTTCATAATAGAAAAGAATGTGGGAAAAATGAAAGATTGCACATAGATAGCTTTAACTTCCACAAGAATATGTGGTAAAGTGATTATTAGATTTCCAGGGGTTTTATATATATAAGGAAATAAGGATAATAATTTATAACCCAAACTACTTCTCTGGAATGGAACACGTAATGTGTTTCATGATAAAACCAGGACTCGTTTCTTTTCGGTTTTTTCCCCCTTTCAGGTTTCCAGTTCTCAATTGTCAGGAATGGATAATAGAGTCAAAGTATTGAAATACTGAAACAGAAAATCCTTGTGTCTAGGTAAAGAGAGCCATAAAACATTTCTGTTAATCACATTAGTAAGTGCTTACTTTAAACAAAACAAAATAAGAGGAAATTAAACTGTGGTTGAAAAAAAAAAAAAAGGATGAAACTGGATAAAGGAAATAAAATTTCTTTAGTTTCTTATTCAGTTTGTAGGAACTGATGTTCATTGTTCCTGTGTCATCTTATAATAAATGCTGTATTGTAGTTAAGTTTTTAAAAGCCTTTTTTTAAAGACAAGGTGATATTACACTGTATGTTAACTAACTGGAATTGAAATGAAAACTTACAAAACGATAGACAATGTAAATATTCTGGGGTAATTCTTTGGACTACAGACATCTTAATAGATTTGGTTTCGCAGAATCACTCATGCCACAACATTGATAATGGATGCAAAACTTTTAGACAATGATTAAAGGAATATCAGGCTTAAGGTGAAGGTGAAGTGCTACAATGTGACTTTGAGAAAAGATGTATGCATGATCAAAGAATTTTAGGCTGCAAGACAGGCAGAGCTAAGGATATTGGAGAATTTGGGTGGGTTTTACCTTGTGGAAATCTGTCTGCTTTCAGCCTATCCTGTATTATAACATGCTCTGTGTATTTGTGCTTCTTGTTAAAAGGAGAGCATTTGGCATTAAAAGTGGTGATCAATTATTGCTTGTTGTTTTAATGCATTTCTGTATACAAGTGTTTCTATTTTTAAAAGTGCAGGCAATATTTAGGAGCTAATTTAAATTATGGTTGTCATGTCTTCAAATTAATTATTTAACATGTTGAAATTAATTCCTGCTGAAGAATCATGTTTTCAAAGCCCACGAAGAATGAGAAACATTAACTCTCTTATGTTTCTTCTCAAGTTGAATATTGATTACTAAAAATTATTCTATTATGGGAAGTTTGCCATATGTCCTACAAATGTTTATTCAAACCAATTACCACTATCTGATGGTCTTGCATCTTTACCTTTTCATTTCATGTTAAGAGTTTTTGAAATTCAGCACATTATTTTTGCTTTGTTGATATGTACAATATTTTGGTTCATTTACCATATTTACTCACATATCCGTCACTATCACATAATTGCTGTATGTAGAATTTTGTATAGATTAATTTTAACCGAGTGACTTACAAAGCAAAAAAGAAAAGGGCAGCAATTATGGAAGTAAATATGGCATATAATTCCTTTTCTGTTTAACCGGAATGGTGGCATTGAGTATCAAAACAAAAATTCAGTTTATCTATTTTTTGACATTTTCTGTTGCTATCATTTTATAGGAAATAGGGTAAAGAAAAAAACCTAGAAAGTTTGTTTGTACCTTACTTGTCACTGATAATTTTAGCTTTTGTCCCCTTTGTTCTTTCCCTAAGGAATTGACATTAGAGTTCAGTACAAGTTTTTGTGTGTACATGTTATTTCACTTCCACATTTTAATTAAAAGAGTTATTTAATTATGCATTATAATCTGCATATATAAAACTTTTAGATTGTGTGTATAAATATACATGAACCACACAAGGATTGCAATAACAATTGGTGATATTTTTAAAGTTTTGTAATTTGCTAAAACATCTTTCTTAAAAAAAAAAACACATACAACAAAATCATTATAATTCCTGAATGCCAGAAGCAGACTTAATCATTTGCAATTAAAATAACACATCAGTCTTCTAAAATACTTCCATATTATAGCTTCCTTTCGCTCTTGCTTACATTAATGTTTAATGAAACTATCATATATGAAGATTTTGCATATTTGTGAACATTTTAGAGGTATGTGGCTAATTTATAAATCTTAGCCCATGCCTCTTTGTAAACCAGAAACAAGAAAGGAGAATAAAGGATCACAATAGGGCAACCTAGAGTATTCTAAATTTATCTCTGAAGACTATGGAACACTCAGCTTCCCCTGAGGTACATGATCTCAGAACAAAATCATGAATCTGTTAACAAGGAAATTAAACTAGAGGAGTGCCTACTGGATGTTTGCCTGATATGCAACTCTATTTATTTTTAATTTTTTAAATGTTTATTTATTTTTGAGAGAGAGAGACAGACTGATAGACAAATAGAACACAAGTTGGGGAGGGGCAGAGAGAAATGGAGACACAGAATACAAAGCAGGCTCTAGGCTCTGAGCTGTCAGCCCAGAGCCTGACGTGGGGCTCAAACCCATGAACCATGAGATCATGACCTGAGCCAAAATTGGATGCTTAACCAACTGAGATGCCCAGGTGCCCTAGAAACTCTATATATATATATATTTTTTTTACCAGACTTATTTTGGTCCCTATCATTGCCAGTGGCGAGATGGACATAGCTCCTCTAAAGTTCAGCAACATGCAGTTCTCATTGTTATTCATTCTCTCAGTGTGAGTTTCATTTACTGGGTTTTAGATTATGCATGTGAATCTAACTACACTATAAACATGTGTGGTTGTATCTATCCCATTCAGCAGATTTGCCAGGTCCCAGATATTAATTCCTTTTTGGAAAATTTTTCATCGTTTTCCCTATTATATTCAAATGCTGCCTTTATTTACTTCTATAGTATCTGACAGAATTCTCTTTCAACCCTTTTCTGCTCTGTCCTTTCTCACCTAATTCCTGGTAAGAGTAAAATATGCTGGGACATAGATTGCTTATTAAAAACACAAGAAAGAAAACTTACTATATGTTGTATAGCATACCTGCAATAAGTTAACAGGGCACTGGAGAGATTTTTGTGAGAAATATATTATGTATCTAGAGAAGTTTTCATATCAGTTACACTCACACTTTTAATATATAACTCCTCAGAATTGCAAAGTAGTGTTCATAATTTGAGATTGAAATATTTATTTTGTATTATATTGACACCATGTAGATAGTGAACTCTAAAAAGCAAAAAATAATCTTTTGGAAAGGAAGGAAATTTTTTTAATTTTTTAAATAGTTATTTATTTTTGAGAGAGAGACACCCAGAGTGCCAGTGGGGGAGGGGCAGAGAGAGAGAGGGAGACACAGAATCCGAAGCAGGTTCCAGGCGCTGAGCTGTCAGCACAGAGCCTGACGTGGGGCTCGAACTCACAAGCCATGAGATCGTGACCTAACCGAAGTCAGAAGCTTAACCGACTGAGCCACCCAGGCACCCCTGAAAAATAATTTTGTTTCATCTCCTTCCCAATACTCGAATCTCCCTCTCTAATACCCTGACAAATAAAGAAAAGATTATTTTCAAATGGCTCATTTCTTTAAAAAAGATTATACAAATGTTCCTAAATGTAAGGAAGGTTGAGAATATGTAAATTTGGCAAATCTTAAATTAAATGCACTTTGGAATAAAATAGCTATTTATTTATTTTCATAGAGACATAAACATTACAGAAAAAGGATCAGAAGATTGGACATTCCTAGTGGACAAAAGCTAAATGAAAAAGTTAATCAAATCATATACAACACCAAATTGCCCACAATATGACATGCTCGAGATGGGACATTCTCTTATAAGTCAGGGTTCTCCAGAGAAGCAGAACTGAAAGGATACAGATACATATGTATAAGAAGAAATTTATTATAGGAATTGGCTCACACACTTATGGTGGACAAGAAGTTCCATGACCTGCTTTCTGTAGGTGGGAGTGCCAGGGGATGCTATAGTTTAGTCTGAGTCTGAAGGCCGAGAATTGTGGGACCTATGTTCCAGGGCAGGAGAACATAAATGTAACAGCTCAAACAGAGAGCAATTATGTCTTTTCTCTGCCTTTTTGCTCTAATCGCTCTCAACAGATTGAATGATGCTCACTCATATTGGTGAGGATGGCCTCCTTTATTCAGTCTACCAAATCAAATGCTGATCTCTTCCAGAAACACTCTCAACAGACACACTCAGAAATAATGTTTCACCAGCTATCTGGGCATCCATTTGCCCTGCCAAGATGACACATAAAATTATCCATCATAGTCATCCTATTATAAACATTATGATATTATATTAGAGTTTTGTTTTGTTTTTAAAAACTGAGATTTTTCTCTCTTTCTAAAATGGGTTGAAAAGAGTGGAATATGTATTTTTAAATTTACTTCAGTTCAGTGTGGAAAAGGTAAATACAGTTAAAAAGAACAAAGAGCGGACTGTTGGGAAATACCAAATTTGTGAAAAGTTATGTGAGACTTAAGTGACCAGGTAAAATGGATTAAATAAGAGGAGAAAACAATTAGATCACATTAAGATTGTTTCTAATTAATCGGTACTGAAGTTCAAAAAGTATACCCAGTATAGTTCTTTTAAGCATTTGTTTTGTTTTTCAATTTTTTAATGTTTATTCATTATTGAGAAAGAGCAAGAGAGAGGCAGAATGCGAGCTGGAGGGAGGAAGAAAGAGAGGGAGACACAGAATCCAAAGCAGTTCCAGGCTCTAAGCTGTTAGCACAGAGCCCTACGTGGGGCTTGAACTCACGATCTGCAAAATCATGACCTGAGCTGAAACCGGATGGTCAGCCGACTGAGCCACCCAGGCTCCTTTTTTTATTTTTATTTTTTTAAGGAAAAGAAATTCAATAATGGTTTAGACCTTAATAACCTAGAAGTCGTGTTACTCTTTTCTAATAATGGTCATGTCATTTTCCTTAAATGTAAAGAAAGAAAAAAATACTTCTTTTTTTTTCCTAATACTACTACCTCCAAATTTCTTACCTGTTTTAATTGGCAACCAATGCAATATTAGTCAGAAATTTGGGTTTCTCATTACACAAAATTGAATGCATGATGAATATGTTAACGTGTACAAAGATATCTGATTTAATTTCTTTCCATGGGAAGACATATATATATATATACATATATATATGAATATAAAAATATATAATATTAAGACAAAGCTGAAATTCAGGGCTCCAGCTCTCCCACCATATACCAAACATCATGCCTTTTGTTGGACTAGATCTGGCTTCCTGAGTGGTTTTTAACACCTTGTCTGTCTGTTGTTCAAGGAGAGGTTAATGTGTCCATTGAAATCCAAATAGAAAAATTGGCTAATTACAGCAAAAATGTCTTAAATATATTCAAATGTGTAACTTTTTGTGTTTTTCTTGGCAAGTATGCTTTCCTTATTACTATTTTTAAATCTCTTTAATTTCATATGATTTCTAATATTTTAATATTGTCAGTTTTGTGACTGTTAGTACATATAGCCTATATAAAGTGTTTTCATAAACCTTGAAATTACAGTTAATTTCAAATAACATATGTGCCTATAATATGCTAACGTTGACACAATCAAGTTTTGATAAAAGAATTGATGAAACACCTGGTTAACCTAGGATTCCATATAATAAGAACCACAAGATTCAAGGATAACATTAAAAGGAATACTAAAATTTAAAAAAAAGGAATGTATTTGGAATTCCTCTAAGCAAGAGAAATACACGTCTTCTTAAGATATAAATATATATAACCAGTCAGAAACATATTTTATTTACTCAAAAGAGCAGTTGGTACATTTCTTATCAATGTCTTTGTCCTTTGTCCCTTCTTCTCCATCATGCATATTTAAAAACTTTAACTCCAAGTAGAAAATGTGATAGAAGGTTCAAAAGAGAATGTTCTGCTATAAATTACAAGATAATAATTCTCTTTGGGGAACATTAATAGCTAATTAAATTAGCTGAAGAGGTATTTTCTTTTTATTTTATTCTCATATACTTTTTTCAGCTTTTTAAAAATATAACCATGTATAGGTATAATAAAGCAAGGATATCTTGATTTCAGACAGTCTTTTAAGAATTTTGTGTAACGAGATTTTCCAGTAAGTTTTTCCAAAGTCTGGGAAAGTTCCAGAACTTCTTGCTTGACCGGGATGTGACCATAGGTTCCAGAAAAAAAATGCATTAGCAAGTTAGGATTATGAAGAGATTTAGATCATGTTTCGAGCTATGATTTACTTCATGATATTTCCTAGAATCATGTCTTTAAAATTTTATTGGGCCTGGTTGTTGAAAATTACAATACTTCACCTTGTGTATCAAATTAGTTCTAAGAGAAGAATGATCCATGAAACTGCTTCCACATATATGATTAATTTATATATCTAGGTGATGCTTCATCTCCAGAAAAGTTGTTAGTAACCTCTAAAAACAAGAATCATTTATTAAGCTGAAACGTTACTCAATTCTAATAATTTGTAGCTACCATAATTTGGGGAAAGTGGAAAAATACATTTGGAGAAATACAAATTAGAGCAAGTAGAGTTGACTAAATGGCTAGCCTATCAATTAAATGGTACAGTAATTGCAAGCCAAAGATAATAGCTCATTTTATCCAAGTCCAAGAATTTAGAATGTGGTGGAATGGTGTAGTTGAATGCATTTTATAAGTCAAAACCGTTTGATTACAAGATCAAATAATACAGGGGCGTTTGAGTGGCTCAGTCAGTTAGGCATCCCAGGCTTGATTTCTGCTGGGGTCATCATCTCACAGTCATGAGATGGAGTCCTACCTTAGGCTTCACACTGTGTGGAGCCTGCTTAAGTTTCTCTCTCTCTTTCCCTCTGCCCTCCCCCCACTTGCATGTACATGTATGCATGCTCTTTCTCAAAACAAATGAAGAAACAAAAAGATCAAATAGTACAAGTTAAAATGTCCACTGTTTTCTACCCTGAAATTTGTTTATTGGCGTCTAGATTTTTCATAGGTTAGGCATCTAGGATTTAGCCTTTCTGCATAGTATAAAAGATAATAGTTGCCCAATAAATCTATGAAAAGTACAAAAATCAATACTGTTATGTCATAATTCCTCTTATAAAAGTACTTAGTTTTAAAAGTCCTCACTTTCTGAATTCACGCTAAAATATTAGAAGATGACACAGCAGGTATTGTTTTTGTTTGAAATCCTTCCTTTGGAAGGTAACTGCTATACTATCAATTCATCCTTAGAAACTGCTGCTATCTTTCAGCAGTTTATGAAAATCACAATAGCATCAGCATTGTTTCTATAAATAATGAACTTCATGCAAAAAAACTTCTGTCATCATTTGACTCTATCTGAATCTTCTAGAACAGGCTATTGAAAACATGTTCCTATTAGTAGTTAATTACATCTTGCTTTGGTTAATTCTAACATTAAGGAAATAACAACTTTTCAGTTCTTAGAGATGAAACATGGATATCTATGTTGTGTATTACGTATACCTAAACTCCAGTGCAATGGTAAGCTTTGTGACATAACATTTGAAACCATGAAGCAAGTTGGTTTATTATAGTTAACCCAGGTATTGCTTTTGTCCTATTTCAGCTGTAACTAGATACTCATCCTTGTGGTTACACTGAGACTACTGGTCCATGAGTGATTTCCTCCATAAGTGATTTCTGAATCACCTTGTATAAAATGTATCATTATTTAAGTAATACTAGCTATGTTACTATGAATTATCAATTGGGTTATAAAATTCATATTGACCATAGATGTGCATATAATTCATATCTAAATGAAAAAGAGGCTAAAATAGTCCATGAAAAGTTATATTTATACATTTAAACAGTAATGGCAAAACAAAATTTTCACGAAAGTTAAGATGTAAAAATTGGAAAAAATATATAGAAATACACATCAGTTTTACTAAAGTAATTGTATATTATACAAAACTAACTGAAAGATATTTATGTGGCAATCTATATCCCTCATCTGTTTCTATTCTCTCTTGTCCCCATGTGGTTTTTAAAATCACATTATTTTCCCTCTGTAGGGTTACTTAGATTATCAGGGCCGAGCCTTGATCTAGAATGATAAACAAAGTTAGCAAAGTATTAATAGGTTGCTTTGTAAAGGAGGTTAGATGGGGGAAATCAGAATGACCATATGGCAATTCATGTAATGTGAGTAATATATAGGGTTAACAAGGCAGAAATGAGTGGTTTGTGTGGGTGTGGGTGTGCGCGCGTACATGTGTGTGTGTATGTTATGTGTGTGTATGTGTGTGTGTGATACGGTGGAAGGAAAGCAGAGAGAATGATCAAATATTGGGGACATGTATGGGCAAAGGCATGAAATTCAATGTGAAGACAAGTGTAGAATATTACAAGTTGATCAGGAAGGCCGCAATACAATTCTTTTGTGTCTTGCCTGGGGGATTTTATCTTAAGTTCAGTGGAATCCAGTAGAGACAAAACAAATATGACATGTTTTTGTTTTTTATAAGAGACACTCAGTAGACAAGAAAAAGATTGGTAGGGGACTATTACTATCATCTGAGAATTATGAATAAAAATATGGAGAGAGATAGAAAGGAAGAGGGTGCATTAATACGGCTAGAATATAGAGAAACGGTAGACTTAGAAGCAAGGATGTTTTGGTGTTGCACCTCATGAGACATGATTCAAAAACTCCACCTGATGAAAGTACATGGAAAGTGAGGGAAAGGAGATCTTGAAACTAGAAAATGCTTTTAAAATTTTGGTCTGGTGGCTCAGTGGGTTAAGTGTCCGACTTCGGCTCAGGTCATGATCACACCGATTGTGGGTTCGAGCCCCACGTCGGGCTCTGTGCTGACAGCTAGCTAGCTCAAAGCCTGGGGCCTATTTCAGATTCTGTGTCTCCCTCTCTCTCTGACCCCTCCCCTGCTCATGCTGTCTCTCTCTCTCTCAGAAATAAATAAAACATTAAAAAATTAAAAAAAATTTTGGTCTATTAAGGGAAGAGACGATACTAGTTAGGATTGGATGATGTTTCCTTAACTATAAAATGGGGATTATATAACTACTTAATAAGCTTTTTGACAAGATTACACTACTGAATAATTTAAAGTGGTTTGAACTACACCTAATAAGTAGTAAGAGCTAAATTACTATTAGCTATTATTACTTTATTCGACAAGTTGTAGAACCTGAATCTCAGATTCCTGCTCTGTAAAACTAGGATAATAATGCCTATCTTCAGGGTTTTCAGGGAGATCCTTGTAAAAAGTTTACATCACAAGATTCAGGCTCAGTTAGTGTAACTCAGTTAATGATGCTTATTTTCATATTTCAATATTGTCTCTACCTTCCTTCTCAATGTATCTCTCACCCCACCTCATTCTCTGTCTCTGTCTCTGTCTCTGTCTCTCTCTCTCTCTGACACACACACACACACACACACACACACACACACACACAGAGCCTGCATAGCTAATCCTCATACATCATCCACATGAATGTACATGCTGAGAAGTTGGAGTCAAGAGTCAGTAGAAGTGTTAAAGACATAGTGAAGCTGCAAACATGTGAGAGGGTGGGTGATGTGTAAAAGATCTTGAGAACATGAAAGGATTACTTTGGAGCCCAAACTGAATGGAAAGAACAAAGGTTACTGATGATAATTTTACAAGTGCAATGAATTTAGTTTGCTGAGAATTTGATGGGGTGTAGGTAATAATTTTAAGATTGGAACCAAAATTTTGGAAGACTATTGAGTTTGGAAAAAAGAAATAAAAGTAACACTTTTTAGGTACAGCCATGGGAACAAGATGCCAGTGTTTCCAATGAGCTGTGGTAGGACAGTGTAGAGGTAGCAGAAGCCAGAGTATAGTGGCAGAGAAGAGGGGTGACCTGAAAATTGTTCATTGGAGAGTCTTGCATTTTGGAGAAGAGCAAGAATTTCTGCAAAAATTACTAGTTTCAAGTGTGTAAAATAGAAATTCAGAGGAGCCTCCATACCTCAAAATTATGGGGAAGATTTAAATGGTTGACTTCTGTGGTCATTTTCAATTCCTAAAGTCTATGATAATTTATACTAGTAATAAATGGAATTAGAGGTTTTCATTTCATGCATTGGAGGAAGAGTTGAGAACTATTTAGACTAGCAGTACCAAAACTTTAATGTATATAAAACATTACCAAAATAGTGTGATCAAATATAAATTTGAGACCATGATACAAATACTGGTTCAGTATACAGCTTTTGAAAGGGCTATAACATTTTATTATTTTTTAAGAAACATTCCTCATAGCAAATAATAAGCTTTATAAGTAGATCTATAAAATATGGACTAAGTCCTGAAATCTCTAATATTACTCTAATATTTCCACTGTATCTCTAAGATCATAGTTTATCCCCTTCTATTTAGCACTTTTTTAATACACAGGAAAAAGAAATTCACTGTGCTCTGATCATGGAATTCATTATTAATTTGAGAGAGAAGAACAGAACAAAAATTCAAAGCACTTCTAGTAAATACTTAAGGTGATGCATTTCATTTTGTTGAATTATAAATATTAAAAATATATAATATACATTATATTATATATTGTATGTTATAGGTATAAAGAAAGCATATATACATTAAACTCTCAATTTAAAATAAAAGCATACAAAAATAAAATAAAGGCATATGCATTTCTTTCTGAGTCCACTCTTTTTTTCAAAAGAGAGAATTTTTAAGCAAATAAAATATTAAATATGGAATATAATTTAAAGCAGCTGGCCACTCTTTGAAGTCCATATTTAATCAAGGCCTAGAGAATGTATCAAATGACCTGCATGAATTGTCCAAGACTACCCTATAGAGTGATCATTTCATCTATGTATGCATTTTCTCTTTTTTAATACAAGGAATGAGTGGGTGTGTGTTCCTCCTTCAAACAGGCTGCTAGAATTACATTTTTTCCCTGTGGTTGGTGAACAAACTCAGTTAGGAAAACCATTATGGATTGCCTCATTAGAGGATTCCTGAAATTGCTTACTTGTGACTACCCGCCTGGAAAGCAATCTCTTGCTCCTTTGCCAGAGCACTGAAGAAGTGGGGGTTATTGAACCCTCTGTCATGTAAAGAGCTAGCAAATAAAGACAGGTTATGCTGAGAGAAATCACAAAGCTCCATTGTGCAGATGAGTTCTGATTTGCATATTGCCCCATAGACCCAGAGAATAGAATTGTTTTTGCCAATTATAGGTTCTATAGAAATATGGCTAGACTAACAATCAGTTTCTTTTTTTCTTTGAATAGTGCTTTAGTGTACAAGTTTAACTATTTCTCTGTGCATTGCACTATTTGAATGAATCAAAAGAGAATGTCTACAGGAAATGATGCTTAGAATCCTATCAGCACACATACATCACAGCACTCAAGAGATTATAATTTGAAGAGTAACTAATTCATTCACCGGCTAGGGTCAAAATCATTCTTTTGGAACCCTGGGGCCAGGTTACATCTCTCAGCTTTCTTTGTATTTCCAGTACCTATGACAGTTCCTGACATCTGTATGCAATCAGTAAATATTTGTATTTTCAAAGCTAATGATAGTGTATATCAATTGACTTATTAATTTTGCTAAATTTATCCTTTGCTAAATTTTAGCAGGATCACATTTCTGAAGTTTTCTTCTCACCTGGTTCCATTTAAATTGATTTGCTCTTATTCTTTCAGTAGAAAGAAGTAAACTTCAGTAATTCTTCTTTTATTACTGTTTATATTCTTAAAGACTCTCACTAACTGCTGTTCTTTTGTCAGCTAAAATCAGTGTATAACTTAATTTTTTTTAAATTTCACTTTTTAAATTTTATTATTTCTGCTACCTCGCCTTAACCTGGCTTAATATTTTAATTTTCACTTTTTTTTATCTTGAGACCTCCAAACTAAGTTCTAAAAACCAACAGTTATTAAAATATTGCGTCAAACTTTGAGATTTCTCTTAAAATTTGAGTGTAATCATTCACTCATTCAACCAATAAGGGCCCATCATGTTTTAGAAACTATTATACATATTCAAAAAGTAGCTATGGAAAAGCAAACTTGTTTTATTTATACTTTCTTTCTTTATATTATTTATAATTTATAAATTCATTTTATATGTATACACACACACACACACACACATATATGTATACAGCCCTTCTGCTTTGGTTTTATATAGTGTCCTTTGATTTTTTAAAAATATTTTAATATTCAATCTTATTTTAGTAGAATTTTATACTATAAATTTCTGATAAAGCCTAAAATTAAAGGCTATTTTGAAGTCTAATTTCAATATTATCCTCTGAGATTCTAAGCACTCTACTTAATTTAGTATTATCTAAATATAAAAATAAAGTTGCTAAGCCATGATCTCTCAACACCGATATTTGTTGCTTAAAACGACTCATTTAAAAGCTAAGAAAGATCTTACTATCTTGCTGAGTCTGTCTCACTGTCTTTGTAGTGTTTCTGTCCACAATAGATATATTGTAGAATGGAGATAATTAGATATGCCTGTATATAATGATGGGTTCTAACTTTTCAAATATTTACATTTAGGGATTATGTATAAGCCTAGATGTTATCATTTTATTTTTTAGGCCCCGTTCTCAGTTAGTTATACAAAGAGCAGATGTCAGTTCAGCATAAGTTCAAACCAATTCATACAATTTCTTTGATACTTTTATCCATGTGCCATCCTTGCCTGTAATTTTTTATTTTTGCCATAGTAAATAGCTGAAAAGCTTGGGCTTTAGAATCAGGCACACTCAGCTTTCAGGAACAGCTCCTTATATTGGGGGCATGGTGAACTTGAACAAGTTTCAATTTTTTCTGTGTCCTTATCAATCATAAAAAGTATCCCTCCTTCTTCCTTCAGAGGGTAATTGTGTAAGTTACTTTGCACTGTGTTCAGTATATAATCAATGCCACTAACTGGTAAGAGTGATATTCAGGGCTCTTACATTTTAAGCCATTGAACATTTGACACTTTGTGGGCCAGTGTGTTCTTTCAATCCAGTAGTAAAGTGAAGTGGGATGAAGCAGCTCACTTTGATTTAGGGTAATGAGAAGATAATATGTGATTGAATTAGATACATATGGAGAGAGAGGTTTGGTTTTTCCATGATTGGATTAGCCTGGGCCTGATGTTAAGTAAGCACCACACTTTAATTTACCAGTTTAGTCTAGATTCTGAAGTCTGGTGAAGTGGGAATAACTATGGAATATGGAATACAGGTATTAGTTTGAAATAAAAAATCCAAAATACAAGAATCAAATGAAATAATTTATTTAGTAAACAAAGTCGTGTGAATTTTGCATCACCAAGTAGGGATTTTGAATTTTTTTCCTTGCTGGAGAGTTGAGAGACTTTCAATCACTTGATATATACTCTTTAATTATAGCCTCCAATAGGTTTAGGAGAGTAAAAATAACTTTTCTGTTTTATTTTTCTTTTAAACATGTTTTCGTTAAAATGCATGTGTCATACATATAGCAGGTATCAGCATTCTATGGGTAAAATGGGTAAAAAAGAGTAAATTTTGGCAACTGTGGGTGTTTATTAGGTGATTATGCTTTTACAAAAGCAACTAGTCATTATTCAACTAAATCTCATTTAAGAAAATACATTATAGCAATATTTCTCTCAAAAATAGTTGTTTCAAAGAGTAAATATTTTTTTAAATGTTGGTAGTAAAATAAGTTAAATGTGAATGAATTTGAAAATAGAGGTAGACATTCTAGAAATCCAACATGTTTTTACTTAAGAAATATTATTTTTATCGGAAGTAGACATCCCATTACACAAATGACATTTACACCTTCATATACCAAAACATTTATGTTTTTTCTCCATTAGAGCCTCCTAAATCACTTCTATTTTATGATATTTCATAAGAAATGTCCTATAGGGAATTTTACTTCTTAACTATTAATATATTTGATTAATCACAATTTTGTTATTAATCACACATTCATTAGCCTTTAATATGAATTTGTATTATTTTTTGAATATAAAAAGAAACCATTATCATTAAGAAAAATATACTGAAGGAAAGAAAACTCACTCATTACCTCATTGTGCAAAATAATCCTTCTCATTGATAGTCCACAATCACTGTACTCAAAATTATGTGTTAATGTTTCAATATGTCTTAGCCTGGTTTCTTTCAGTATTTTCTCAATAGTAGATAATAATGATGATAATGATGATGATAATGTAATTGGAAACAAGGCAAATAGATAACTTTGAAGTCTTCTTTTGCTATTTTGCATAATATTAATCGTTGAATATATTTCTAACCACTAAATTTCATCAAAATATAATTTTTATTACCAAAATTTATTTTATACTGTGAATTTTAACAAAAATTAATCACCACCTTATTTGGGACATTCAGTTGGTTTGCAGTGTTTCAGTTTTGTAGAATATATAATGCCACAATGAGCACTTTTGAATACAAATGATTTTCTACCCATTAGTGCTGTTTGGTTTCCCACATCTAGTGGTTGAAAGCAACCACATTTAATACTTTTCTATAAAAGAGGTAAAAAACAAGTATTGAGTATACCCTTTGACAATCAACCTGGTCAAAATTATGGTTAATGATTCCTTCCTATGAACAGTTGTAGGTTCCAATCCATGTCTGGTTCCCAGACAAAAGAATAATAGTTAAAGGTTATATACCATATTCTGAAAAATTTTTATTTTAAATCTATGGGTAGGATATGCAAAAATATAAAGAACAGAATGATAGATATTTCATTTTATTTCTCATTTAGTATGGTTGCATTTTAACACCTGCTGTTCACAAAGACAAAGTTCATTAGATAATAACCATGTAGAAGGAATTTGAAATGAGTTTTGGGAACTATATTTTGGGGAGGATAGGAGAAAAGTTAACACATAACTTAGTAATGAGATGATTTTAGTTAGTGTGAAACTCTGGTTGAATGTAAATTAATTTATCACTTTCTCTGTGAGTTGTAAACAAATACTTCTGATTTTTGTTCCACAATTTTTTGCAATATAATATTGAAATGATTCAGAGATTTAGCATAAAATCAGCATATTTAATCATTTTAATATCTCTAGCCAAGATAATTGTAATCAATTAGCTCAATCGACATGTTTATCCTCTAATATGCCATGTATTTTGGGCCATTTAACTGCCCCTAAATCTTCATGGACAATCTACTAAGACATGTAAAGAATATGGACAAGGCAATATAGGATAGCATTTCCATTCTAGAAGTTTTCTAACCAGAATATTCAATTATAAGGAACAAAAGTAGAAGGTTAAAGTAATTTAAGGTCAGACTCAAAGTCATCTTCTTACTGTATAATATAAAATCAAGGTGGTCTTATTTAATGTAAAACATTCTTATAAATCAAGGTAATTATTTCATTTTATTACATTACTTTTTGAGAAATTCAAGCTAATGCAATTCCATTAGGAGAATTGCTTACATGTAATATATTTTAAGATTAAATGGTAAGACTAGTACATTGCAACTATAAGACAAAGTAGCTTAGAGTTAATGTATTTCTGTGGCTTTTTTAGAAGCACTTCTCCAAATTCATCTGTGGCAAAAGTAGATACGATAGCAGAGATGCATAACTTGTGTCTGAGTTTGGAGGAGGTATAGTATTATATCACTGGGTGTGCTTCTGTGTCTAAAGAAGGTGTCATTCCATTCTCGTTATAATTGAGAAACATGGTTGTTCCTAATGTTGTAAAAACCCAAAGATGAAAGAAGCCCCACTTCATTCTTTTGCCTCCCATTTCCTCCAAAACATTTGGGTTTTAGTCTCTCCAAGGCTTAATCTGTCTGTAAAATTAGTGAGTTGATTTGGCCCTTCTAAGAGACTCTTCTAAATCTTAAAATTATATTGATTAACTTTACAAACATATAGTTACTTTATGAAGAGCGAGATGACGGCAACAAATACACCACCAGGTTAGAATCCTCTTCATGCTGTACCGCTGAAAAATCACGCAACTTTGGGTCTCAAGATGGTCGAATTTAAGGACGGTCTCTTGATCTCTGAGATTGATTTCCTAACATCTGTGATGATAACATAGACACTTTGAGTCTCTTAGAGGTAAAAAAGAAGCTGCGTGACTCCATGCAGTGATACTGTGTAACATTGTGTTGTTTTTTTTGTTTTTGTTTTTGTTTTTTTTTTATTTGTTTGGGAGGGAGGAGAGAGAGAGAAAGAGAGAGAGCGCGCGCGAGGGAGCAAGCATGAGCAGGGGAAGGGCAGAATGAGAGGGAGAGAGGATCCCAAGCAGGCTCCACAATGTCAGTGCAGAGCCAGATGTGGCGCGCGATCAAACAAACCGCAAGTTCATGATCTGAGCAGAAACCAAGAGTTGGACACTTAACAGACTAAGCCATCCAGGTGCCTCCGTATAACATCGGTTTTATCACTTTTTATTAATGTGCTTCCTGATAGTCACTTTTTAAACATTAGAAATTATTCTCTTTTAATATATAGAAACAAGAAGTCATAATTTTTATAAGTAGTCAAATATTTCATATATTTTCCTTGCCTTTGGTATTTTCTTCCTTCAATTTTAATCCCCCTATCTTTAAACTAACTCGAATAATTTTCAAAGTAATTTAATACTCACAATTTTTAATATTATATTGTTGACAAAATTAATAACATTAGAAATGATCCTAATTAATAATGCCACTTAATATGATTATTAACATGTGGATCGATAAATTTTTACATTACAGCTCAAAACTGTATACTTATAACTAATATTTTTTTGAGTATTATAGTCACAAATAAAAATCACATTTATAATCGCATTTATTTCCAGATTGATGCTGGCATTCAATAATATTAATATCCACAAATGCTTCCTATTTTAGATAATTTTTATGTTAGGCAGAGTTATATATGAATATAACCTGCCAGATTTTATTTTTCCCACCTTACCTTGGCTACCACTGCTCACAAAGATAAATAAAAACTTGATTTTTATTTTCTTTGTATTATAATCCTGGATTTATAATCTTGGTGCAAAAATCATCCAAATACAACAATACTGCCTGAGCACCAGACACAAACAATACACATATATGAAAATATTTTTACAAGGCAACTATCTTCAATATAAAGGGACACACTGGTGGCAAAAAGAAAATTACAGGTGAAAGAAATCAAGCAGATTAACTGTAATAAAGCAGGAGCTCCAGACAGTACAGGTGAAGGAAATCTGTGAAGAACCACATGGAGTTGATATAAAACTTTAAAAAGTATATAATTGATAGGATTGATTGAGAGGAATAATAGATGAGGAAGTGAGAAACAGAGAGAAGAGGCCAAATTATAAGCAGAGGAAGAGTGAAAAAGGAGTAATAAATTAACTGAAACTATATGTAAGCAGAGACATTTTGGATCTGTTATGTATCCACACTCATCCCCTGCTTCTTTTTTTTAATGTTTTTATTTATTTCTGAGGGAGAGAGAGATAGTGTGAGCAGGGGAGGGTCAGAGAGAGAGGGAGACACAGAATCTGAAACAGGCTCCAGGCTCTGAGCTAGCTGTCAGAACAGAGCCCTATGCGGGGCTCAAACCCACGAACCGTGTGATCATGACCTGAGCCAAAGTCGGTCGCTTAACCCACTGAGCCACCCAGGCGCCCCAAACTCATCCCCCGCTCCTCTTCCTACTTGGTAACTTCACTCCAGCTACACTGGCCTCTTAGCTTTTCCTTAACACACACACACACACACACACACACACACACACACACACACCGCACCCCAAACACACAATCACATACATGCCCTTCTACATACAGACACCCCTGATCAAGATTTTCCCACTCGCTGTTCTCTCTGGAATGAAATTCTCTGAGATATCACCAGATGTCAATGACATCTTATAAAGAAAACTTTCACAATGTTTAACATTCCAGTCCCCACTCCACATTCCTACAGTCCATATCTCTCCTTCTCAAGTTTTTCCATACATCATCAAACTTACTATATAAATGGCAATTATTTGTTTTGTGCAATATCTGCTTCCCTGTTTCGTAATATAAACCCAGTGAGTATCAGGCCTTCAGGGCAGACTAAATCCTGCTAAAGCACCACAACTAGAACCGTTCTGTGCATAATTTTATTTGTTAAATCAAATAATTGATATAAAACATTATAGAAAAATTTCAGGCACTGTCCCTATCCAGTAGGGAGTTGTAGTCTAAAGAGGGAAACATTCTTGTAATATTTCTGTTGACCCTGAAGTAGTAAATGCATTTTACACAATTCCTGGGGCATAATAAGTGCTATATGTTTGCTATCAGCATTACCATCCTCTAGCATCAATATCATCATTATCATTGTTATAACTATTATCAAGTGAATATACACTGTTTGTCCAGTCCCAGTAACAACTCTGAAAAGAAGGAGTTTCTGGTAACATCATTTTGTTGATGGGAGGACTGAAACAGGGAATTTAAATAAGTTGCCTAAGGAAATAGGGCTAGGATGTTGCAAAGTTAAAATGCAAATGTAGATCTGCCTACATCTAATGCTTGCAATTTTTCATTACACTGTGCTTGCTTCTTATTAAGTTTTGCTTCAAAAACTGTTTAATTTAGTAATAAAATACTATATGCAGTACACGGTCATGAATTTGTATTTAAATCTATATACAAAAATTCTATGAAATTTTAGAAGTTGTGCCGTGGATGTGAAATGTAATCCAGCAAAGTTTTTAAATTATACCCTGTCAAATGAGGTATTAATACATTGTCTGCAATGGTACTGAAATGAATAAATCTTGTATAAAGTATAATGACATAATATACACATTTGTAAATCTCAAAGAGAATTTGACTCTATTAATATTTATTAAAATATAGTAAGAAATAAATATATATATTTGTTTTGAGGAACTCAGATTACTTATCTGTTTATTTGTTCTATCAGAAGACACTTATTGAATACTTACATCAGGTGCATCTTACATTTTGGAATAAGAAGACAAAATAAAATAATTCCTATCTCAAGAAATTCATAGAAAGAGGGACAGAAATGAATAATGATCATACTGCACTTTTATAAGGGCTATGAGTGAAGTATGAGAGAACAATGAGAGAGCAGGTTACATTCTAGGAAATGATAACTATGAATTGAGTATTTTAAGAAGCTAACTAGATGTAAGAGAAATCTTTTTTGAAATAATATAAAACTGTACAGTTACATAAATATATTCCAAAGTGCTTATAATATATGAGATTGTATTACACATACATTCATCTTCAGAAGTGTAGACCAGATGCTAGTCCTAGATGCTTATCCTAGATAATCATTACAATTTTGTTTTGTTTTGTTTTTTACCTCAAGAGCATTTTCTCCTGTGGTATAGCTATTTGATACTCCTTATTTTCTCTAGTAGACTATGAGTTAATTGAGGACAGATATCAGTTTCATTTTTTCATTTTTGTGTCTCTATTGTGTTTATCAGAGTGTTTATACACAGCATTCAATAATGAGTAAATTAATGAATGAATGAGATGATGAACATTGTTACTCAGTGATTACAAAATAAACATGTAATCAGAGGCCAGGGCATTAATTTAATTAAAATTTATAGAAGAGTTATATAAGCAACAAGGCCCATAAAGAGACACAAAAGTGCCCTATAATTGTACTTTCATAGTCTTATTTGTGTCATAACAAGAACACGGTCAGTGGGATATTTCTGAATGGTGAGTTCCTCAGATTTCAGCGAATCTTTCCTGTAGCATCATTAAACCACTGACTCTGACAGAAAGTTAAACATTTGCTCTGCTTTACAGCTTTCCTTATTTGAAAAAGAATTAGCGTTTGAAGATAAGGATAAAAAGATTATTAGAATATTTTATGAAAGATTTTCTGTGCCTCTTCAGTAATATGTTTATAAATCACTTCTGGAAGCTAAATATTTAAATGACTTAAGATTAATATATGTTTTGTCAATTTCATAGTTATAATGCATATAGCAATAAAACTTGAAACTATGCCATGGGTTGAACTGGTTGTTTAACTTGCCATAGTGCCCTCAGAGGAGAAACTCTATGATTCAAGGGAGAAGTGTCAAATCCTGGGGACAGGTGCCATAAAATATAAATTTACATCATCCTAGAAACTACTGGAGAAACTATACTTGGAGAAATGGAATATGACATGTAGGGAAACATTTTAGACAATCAGTTGTTGCCATTTATATTTTAGATATTATATTTTGAGAGAGACTTACTGTAATAGTTCTATGATAAACTATTTGATTTTAGATTTCATTCAACATATCCATTCTGTTAAGATTAATATTTAATTTGCTTTTAATGTGGTTTTAAAATATGGTTTCATTGTTCAGAATCATAAAGCTTTGCCCCTTAGACATACAAGCGATAGCTTCTGTAGTACATGAAGAATGATAAAGCAGTGGTTACCCTTCACTTCATTCATCTTGTTATTCAAGATTGCATTCCATCTACACCACAAGTTGTGGCTACAAAGAATTGCTTAAGCATTTGTATTTTGCAAACATATTCACAGAATTTTTATTACCTTCATGCCCCAGTGCTGTGACTAAGCAAATGACATTCAGCAGTACATCACAGGCTGTTGTGCTGAATCAATAGTATTTCTGATTCAGGGGTCTCAAGGCTTTTAAATATTTGTTTGTGTTTACAGATATGTGATAAATGTATCCTCTTTCTGCTATGTCTATAAAATTCTGTTCAAGGCTAAAGAATGATTCTTAATTATACATTGACCATTGTACTTTACAATGCAATGGTTCTTAGCTGTCTTTAATTAGGGAAAAGCAAAAATTCATTTAATGTCCTGAGCCTTTCTATGTGCCAGACATTATAATAAAAGAAAAGAAACACAACAAAACACAAAACAAAGGTTGACATTAACTGCATATAATATTAGAAATGTATCTAATCCTATTTTTACATGTACTTGGTGTTCTTTTAACTTTTTAGGAAGTTTTTTAAATTGTCATTGTGTGCTATTTATCTTGGGTATATGTCTTCATGGTTCTAAACAAATATTGAAAAAATGAAAAAGTCAGTCCTACATGGTAGTGTGCCAATGTTAATATAACATAGCCAAACCTGTGATTTTCCCTGTAAATAGTATGTGTGGGATTTGCGTGTGTAGGTGTATGTACAGATGTAATGCCGCATATTGATTCCTGCATTTAAACAGGTTTGTGACCTTGTCACAGTCTCTTAATCATTTGTTCTGTATAGGCATCAGTTGTCTCATTCAGAAAGAGACAATATTGGGCTAGTTGCTCAAGGCCCCTCTACCTCTTTAAACATAATGAAAAATAGTAATTGCCTTACTCTGCCATTGTATGTTGATTTTCTTGGACTTTTTGTATAAAGAGCAAACCAGTCTTCAGCATTTCACTTTATATTTTTTTTCATTAGGAGTACTAAATAAAAGCCTTTTATTTATAGCATTACAAGTATTTATTAAAAGATAAAATTGCTTCCTAAGGGCCTGGGGATGAAGATTTCTTTATAGAAAAGGTAGGTCCCCCCAACTGAAATAGTACATGGAGGTTTAAAGTGTCCCTTTTATTATTATTTCATTATTTTTATTATTGTATTATTTTATTATTATTATTTTAACATGTCAAATACACTTGTATAAATTATCAGTGCCAGGAGAGGCATCACTGATATTCATACAAATTTGGGAATGATTAATTTGAATGAGGTGTCCCTGAGTGTTAAATAGTTTTAAGTTACAGAATAAAGTTGGAGGATATTTGAAAGTATGACTCCAAAACCAAGCTGTAAGGTCTTTTTCAAATGCAATATCTTTCTTTAAATGCAGAATATATATATTTTTCTGAATATCAATCCTTCTTAGCACATAAAGGAACACTATAATCACCTCTTTATTTCCTATTAAAAGGTATATTAAAATGTTGACTTATATATTGCAATTATATTAACATAATGTAGAAAATAGATGATCGGTTCTTACAATTCTAGTAATTTCATAAAGATATTTAGAGCAAAGTCAACCTTAGATGTCAACTAATCCATATGTCTCATTTTACAGATAGTAGAAAAAAGAAGGGAGATTGATACAAGTAGATGCCCATAGTTTCTCTGTTAATTGGTAGTGGAGTTGATACCAGACATTTTTAGTCCCAGTCCAAGGATCCCTCTACATACTAGACTGACTTGATTTTGATGAAAATTGGTTCCAGTGGATTAATTTTCAAATGAGTACTTGCTTATGGATAGCAGGTAAAGGGTCTGGGATGTCAGACTAAGGTTAGGAAATAGGTAAACAGAACAAGACTGAAAAGTTGTTCCTATCAAAATAAATGAGCTGTTTGCCTACTTCCTATGGGAAGATCTAAACGATTAACCTTTCTGTTCCAATGAAACTAAAGCATCAAATCAGTGAGGAAAAACCTATCAGCCAAAGGCTAACTCTTGTTATATGTGGACTGCATCATGTAGGGGACATGGTGAAAGCAACTGGAATAATTTTTTTAAATGTCATATATAATCATAACCTAATTTACCTGTCTCACAAATACAATTCAATAAAAAAATGAAAATAAATATATCACCAATACTACTTGTGTGAACCCAAAGATAAGTTAGTTTAGTTGATTTTATTTATTAGATATTAATCAAATATATGCACACACAAGTAGTTTAGTTGATTTTACTTACTATAATCTTGATCAAATATATGCACACACACATATACACACAGAAAATTTCAGTCTCAAAATACAGAAAGTTTTGTTGAGCAATAGATTTAGGTCTGCTGTTCAGGCTAACAACTAATTAAGAACTTACATTGAAAATGCAGAATAAATAAAATAATAAATAGAATAATGCAATAACAAAAAAATATAAAATGAATGAATCATTTTGACCAACCGTGAAAATGTGTTTCCATTAAATTTGATATTTAACTACTCTAAAATCTTGCAATTACACAAAAGTATAATAATAAAATCTCTAACTATAAATTTACTAGGTGCTTTATATAACAAAATCATAATGTTATATATTTGTTACATATATTATATCTACTAAAACTTTAAAGCTTAGGTTTTTCTGTAGATACTGTGTGATAGCAAATGTATAATTGATACTTGTTGTGTCTGAAAAAATAAAACAAAGTGGAATGAGTATGAATTTAATTCAAACAGAACTAGATTTGAGTCCAGCTATACTCTTTGGGCAAGTTTCCTAATCTCCTTAATACTAGGTTAAACATAACTAACTGGAATGTTTTTGAAGATTCAATGAGATAACATATAAGCAGCAAGGCTAATGTTTGCTTGTTTGTTTGTTTTTGAAATAATCTATAGATTCCTTTCAACATATTTTCTCTGACTGTAAATATTGATGCACAAAAACAGGTAGATAATAAGAAATTACAGTGAAGCCTAGCATTCCAATTTCTTAAGAGTAAGCACATAATTATTTTAGACATCTGGAGAAAAAGAGATGGTGAACTTTTAATTTACATTTACATTTTATTTATATTTAACATAAGGTACTCAACACAAAATAGACACTTAAAATGGGATAATTAAAATATCATTCCGTCTCAT
This sequence comes from Hyaena hyaena, assembly GCF_003009895.1. Taxonomy (NCBI): domain Eukaryota; kingdom Metazoa; phylum Chordata; class Mammalia; order Carnivora; family Hyaenidae; genus Hyaena; species Hyaena hyaena. Next base: position 84,342 of record NW_024081433.1, read on the forward strand.
CCAGAGAGAATGTGAACGCTTCTATATTTTCAGAATTTTTAAAAATTGGTACCATTTACAAAATGCAGTGGTGAAAAGCAAAATTATGTACTGTTCAAATTAGGTATGATCGTACTCATCTCAGGAAAAGGAAGATATTTCAATAAGTGTTTGATAAACATTTGTGGTTTGCATTTTTACAACTGCTTCAGAAAACTTCCCCTGTTAATCCTACCTAGAAGTAATAGTTTGTCTCTGAAAACACATGAGTTTTGCTGCACATCTTTCATAGATCTCAATTTCTCCCTAGTAAAATAAGGACTGCAGACACATCATATACTCCCTTCTGGTCTATAAAGCCATTGTCTTACTCCTCTTTGAAACTCTGAGTGCCTAGCACAGTGGCTTTTATACTGTTCTCTCAGTAATGTATTGGTAAATGAATGAATTACCAATTCAGTGTTTACTATTCTGTGCACAAGGCTGATGTCTTTAAAATGACATTTTATTTAAATTACTATTCAACAATGTTATTCTAAAAATCTTTAAATCCATTTTGTATTTAGGAACACATTAACAGCGGTCAATAATTTAGCTATTAATATGAAGTGTCATTTCACCAGGGATCCATCCTGTGAAATGGATGATATGGAAGTATTTATTTAAAAGAGTTTTTAAAGTACTTATGTGCAGTCCAAAGCACTCAATTTCTAAGCTAAATGCTTCACTAGTTCACTCTCTAGCAAGTCTATAGGACTTTGGCTTTAAATTAGAGAGCCATGCTTCCTCACATCCCAATTTGAAATATCACGTATATTCTGAACTGCTTTCTCATGTGCTTCTGTAGCTCCAATAATACATTATGGAGCACGTGGCAGTTTGAAAAAGCTCTCATCAACATTATTTTATTTGATGCTTAGAACAATGCCACTATTGTTAGGAAAAGTTTTTTTTAAGTCCATTTTATCGGTTAGAAATCTGAGACTTGAGGAGTTTAAAATATATTTTCTTAAGTTTATTTATTTATTTTGATGGAGGGAGGAGAAGGGTCAGAGAGAGAGAGAGAGAGAGAGAATCCAAAGCAGGATCCATGCTCTAAACATAAAGTCCAACATGGGGCTTGAACCCAGAAATGTGATATCATGATCTGAGCTGAAATCAAGAATTGAATGCTTAACTGACTGAGCCTTCCAGGTGCCCCCAAGACTTAAGGAGTTTCATCTCTGCTCATGGTTCCATATGCTGGGTGAGTGGCAGAAAGAGAATCAGTACCTAAGCTTCCAGGATCATGTCCAGTGTGTTTGCCCTTCTGTCTTCCTCTCATTGAGATGATATAAACCAAACCAAACCAAACCAAACAAAACACTATACACCAACAACAACAGTGGATAAATAGTTAAAGATGGAGTAGAAAAGGAACAATTTGTATCGAAGGAAACTTTCCGATGCAAAGTATATCCAGTCACATGCTCTTTCTGGTCTTTTGTTTCTTCTTTTGCATTGTTTGGTCTTATTTTAATCTCCCCATTAATTTGCTGCATGTTTTCCAACACATTTAACACATACTGTTGTTGTTTATGGAAATTAAAAAAAATAAAACAACAACAACAAAAAACGGAGACAAAAGGATGTATCAAGCAATTAGTCTTTGTTATTTGAAAGAGCTTTTTAAAATTATCTTTCTTTTAGACTTGATAGAAATTTTCCCCTCCTTCATCCCAAGAGGTAAGCTTTAGATAAAAGGTCAGGGGCATTTCCAATTTTGAAGTTGTCTTGTGGCAGCAAATGTGATTTCCTATGCAGTGTTCTCTCTCTTTTTTTGTTATCATTTGGGGAATATGATAAAATATTTACCAAGAAAATCGTGTAAAAACAATGACAGTATGACCCCTACTATAATTTTATGAAAAGGAAGAATCACACTCATACATACACAAACATGCAAACTTATTAACACAGCACACAAACAGACACACAGACACAAATATTCCTAAATTTTGATTCAAAGAAACTAAACTTGACTCAAAATAACTTTAAATTTTAAAGTTTCCTGGTGTTTCACAGATTACAAAACTGTCAATATTTTAAAAAGCCCTGCATAGTTAACCTTTATTTCTTAACTATAAAATAACTTTATTAGTATATATAATTAGGTAATTAAGTTTAAAGCCATGAACAAATTTTTAAAATGTTTGCTGTGTACTTTTGTCTAATTGGTAGTGATAAAATAAATACATGTAATAAAGAGTATTTCTTTAAAATGATTTCACACTCCTTTTAACTTCTTTAATATGAATTTCATATGTTAATATTATATTTTGTGTACATTTCCCTTTGGTGTATTAAAAGCACATTTTTTTCTTTTGAAAGAGAGAAAGGAAGGGTGGGACAAAGGGAGAGGGAGAGAGAGAATCTTAAGCAGGCTCCACACCCATCACGGAGCCTAACATGGGGCTCAACATCTCACAGCCATGAGATCATGACCTGAACCAAATCAAGAGTCAGACACTTAACTGACTGACCCACTATGTGCCCCAAAAGTAATTCTTAAATTAACATGATTCTGCTAGTTACATTCTACTTGATAATAGATCATCTTCAATTAATAAATTCTATGTAGTTGTCATAAACACATATTTTTCCTGCTATATATGTTAATATTCTACATCATTATCATATTAATAATTTTTATGGTCAAATCTCTTAGATTTTAACCCAAACTAATAAGCTCTAGAATATTATAACCTCAAATTTTCATGAAAAATAACATGTGACATCTAATTTTAAATTACAAATAAGACATTATGAAAAATGATTATATGTGATTCAAAACAAGTAGGATAGATTTGATTTTTTTGTTTCTACTTACCAAAAACACTGTTTAATGTTCCAGTTTTAAAGTTATAAGAGGTATACAAAAGCTTTGGATTTAAAATGTAGTAAACTGATATCAAGTGATAAGACAATTTTGGAATATATGAAAGGAAATAGTCATAATTTTTGCATATATTGAGTAGTCTGAAAATTTGGTTATAGTCTTTTACTTTACTGTAATATTCACTGCATGTGAAAAATTCACCACATGTAAAAATAATCATGAAAATTAAACTGAAAACTGGTAATGTTTCATTTGATAAAAATCATCACATGTAGTAAGTAACAGCAAACATTTTTAAAACGAACCAAGAACAATTAAATCAAAATAACTATCCAAATTAAACCTAAACTTTCAGTCTTAATTTTTTTAAATATTGAAGAAATCACTAACCCTTTTACTTTTCAGAGTCCCACTAAACGAACAGATGACACATTGAGAATATAACTAAAGAAACAAAGGAGCTAATGGTCAAGGGACTAGCAAAAATGGGAACCTGTTAGTACTCCTAGGTTATAAGGGGCAAAGGGTTATTTAATAAGGGAAGTAAATCAAAATGTCAAGATCTAGAATCAAAATGTCCATTGGTGTCAAAATGTGCAAGTTGAATTACCCACTATATTAAAATGTCAAAATGCTTTGCTTACAAAATGTAGGTCCACATTGAATTTAGACAGAAAAAGCTCACTAATAATACATTCCCATTAATTCAACAAATACTTCTCAGGCTCCTACGATGAACCAAGCTGGAATAGTAAAGCATTGCCTGCAATAGCCATTGTTTTTGCATTTACTGAACTTGAGGTTCAGTGAGGGATATTAGTCATTAAACAAATATTAATACATATTAACATTTAATCAAAAATGATTATATGTGCTGTGAAAAACAACTACACAATATAGTATATATCCCCATAAGATGCTTTATTAACTCAAAGCCCCCATAACTTTTGATGGTTGCACTGGTCAGTGTAAATCAATGCAGATTGCATTCTCCAGATTCATAACCAAAATCACCTCACTGTGCATGTATGCTATGCTGCGGCCAACAGAGCTGTGGTGTAAATAATATCCTAGATGAGTTAAAGGAATTCCAATATATGCTCCCCAAAATGTAGTTTTTCCATGAGGTTTATCTACCGCATTAAGTTAGTTTAGCTGAAAGAAAGAAAGAGAGAGAGAGAGAGAGAGAGAGAAAGGGAGGGAGGGAAGAAGGAAGGAAGAAAAGGTTTAAAAATTAAAACCACAACAAAATATCAATGCAGAAGATTTAAATTCCCTTTGAATTCAAAAGTAAATGATATTTAGGGAAATATTGCTAAGTAACTCAGTACATGTCGCTAATTGCACTAATTATTATTTTGTCACATTTATTACCTTCATCTTTCATAGCATGAGTAATTAAGTGACAAAAACAGGTTTTATATTGTGATCAAACAATATTCTGTTACATCCACCCTACTGATGTCTTCAAAGAAAGTGCTGTCACAGTTTTTCCAGTGAAGAACTTGTAAGTTGATAAGTAGAAAAATGTTCAGTTTAAAGAACATAAGCCTAAGGCCTGGATGGACTTGATAGCATGGGTAAAGATATGCAAAGAAAGACTTCCAACAGAAACTAATTTAACACAATTCTTACTGTCTGTGGCATATGGATGCTCTTTTTTAGTACATCCATTGTAACTCTTACTTAATATCACAGGATCCTGTAGATATAACTGGAAGCTTCACAAAGGGTCTTCTCAGCAGAGGGGGAATTCTATTAATGATTGGGTTCTCTTTTAAGTGCTGGACAGCAGCCAGCAGAAATACAAAGCCCATAAGCCTCAAACAATTACGTGTCTGGTTTTGACACAGGAATAAAATAGTGGTGTGTGTGTATGTGTGTATGTGTGTGTGTGTGTTGTTTAAAAGATATATAGTCAATCTCTAAGGATATTCTGCCTCATGATAGCAAAAATAGAATAGATAAAATACCCAAACTAACCCAAGCAAGACCAATATCATCTAAAACTACGTGAAATGAAAAATAATGACTGCCACAGACAAAAATAATAAAATGACATCAAATGACCTTTCCTTGTTCGATGGTGCAGAACTCTGGGTTTATACCTAACTAATTTTGACCCTTAGTGAGATAAGAACTGCTTTCAAAGGAGCATTTCGAATCGGTCTGTATATGCATCTGAAATACACCTCTGCTGATATTGGCTGACTTTCTGACTATAAGCATTTTTATAATAAAAAGTCAGCATTGTTTTGTATCAGCAGACACCATTTTGAACCATCCATTATCTAGACAGCCTGAAGCCTCGTTGAGACAATTGATATTTGAGATTGATAGTCTTTTTGGCAGCCATTCCTGGATATTGTCTAAGCTCTAACTCTTTCCCTACTTGAGTCACTATAAAGTTAGATTTCTAGACCACACAATAATATAGACAGTATTATATAACACTTGGCTATTAGATTTCATATGTGAGTAATGATCGCCATATAAAAATATTCATGAATCTTTTGTATACTTGTTTAAGACATCGCACAAAGTATCACTCCATTTTCCTTATCTGAATATCCACACAATGAATTATTGTGGAGTTGTAATGCTAAGAAATTTTTAGTGCCTTGCAGTAAATGGAATGTCCACGTTTATTTATAAGGTAAGTGTTTTTCATCATGTTTCCCTTTTCCTTGGACACCTAGCATGCACAGATACAATTTTGTGTTGAAAATTGCTCTAGCCTTTCTCTCTGCTTCTTGTGTTTTAATATTTCTATAGTTTAGACTACTTATTGGCAACAGCAGCTGAAAATCCATTTTGAAAATTGCTAGGATGTGCGTGCGTGCGTGCGTGTGTGTGTGAGTGTGTGTATAATAAAGAAGTAAACTGTTATAAATTTAAATATATTCACCTAATAAAAATGAATATAACATATTAAGTTTCTACCAATGTTAACAACAAAAGTTTTTTATGGTTTTGGGTTTTTTTTTATTTAACTTTGTTATTTTTATACAGAATATGTCTTTAAAAGTTTAAAGTATTATCTAACTCTCTTTAATCTTTATTGATGGGATGTTTTACTGATGACTCAGACACAAATAAATTTTACTTTGATTTCTAAAATCAATTTTATCATTATACTGTGTATGAAACCAAAGAAACAGTGAATTTAAAAGCTAACTTTATTCAGACACAAAGTTAATGTACACAAAAGTAGTAAAAATTTGGATTTGGGGGGCCTAGGTGACTCATCCCATTGAGCGTCTGGCTCATGGTTTTGGCTCAGGTTATAATTCCAGGGTCCATGGGATCTGTCCCCACATCTGGCTCTACAGTATGCATGAAGTCTGTTTGAGATTCTCTCTTTCTCTCCCTGTGCTCCTCTCTCTTTTTGTGCTCCCTCTTTTTATAAAAAATAAAATTGGATTCAAGAATGCTAGATCTTTCAATAAAAACTATGAGTTTTTCTCACAAGATTACACTGGTTTTAGGTCTCCGTTTTTATAACAAACAGAACTTGAGTTAACAGGCTGCTTAATGACATAGGTGTTTTCACTTTAAAAACAGCCAATCCTGTGAGGCAGTGACTAACTGGAGCAATTTATTCCTATAAAATGTTGAACAAGTATTATTTCCAGATACGTATGAATTAAGATGCACTGCTGAAAGTCAGCCTTATTTTTGAGATTATTTCTAATCATCCTCACATCTTTTATCAGATCCCCTAAAACAAAAGATCTATTATGACTCTCACATTTTAACATTTACATGTTAGTATGAGAAGAAAGAATTAAATATTAGTAGTGTGTCTTACTTTATCCTACTAGTTTAACATTGGGTTGCAGCCTACATAAAAATGAGCATGAAATTATTACATTTTTTAACTCGCAGTTTATAATATACATGAACATATCAAACATTATCTTATTTTTAAGGATCTAGATAAATGGGATAGTTGCAAGTTCAGTTATAAATACTATAAATTGAAGTATCATGCACACTTAGCATTTTTTATTAATAATTCTATTATAGATTATGATAAAACCAATGGATGCCTTTTTAAATTATTTTTGTTTTACAGATAAATGTTCCCATTTCTTCATATAGGCTAGACATTTTGAATTGCTTTTGGGCATATCTTTGGGGAATGTCCAGATGTGAGAGAATACTTTCTGGCATTCAAAGATTCCCAAAATATAATCCCCAAGTATTTTTCCAATTTACTTTCCCTGGCTCTCTTGACGTTTTCTATGGTTGAGGAAAAGTAGGCTACCATTTTACTTAGAAACCCATATTATCTCTTCTATCAAAAACTCTTTTTTTCCACATTTCTCCCTCTGAAATCCAATCCTTCATTCAGTGTCAATCTCAATGATCTTTTCATTTATGATCCTCCTTACATGATACAAACAGGTTCTTTTGAACTTTTCAAATGCTTTATACTTCTCTTGTAGTATTCATATTTTGCTTTGTGGCCACATATATATTATCCTGTCTCTATTACTAAATGTTTTTCTTTGGCAAAGACTTGATCTTATATATTCATCATACCCTGGAAATGCCTAGCTCCATGCCTTGCACCTAACAGGGGTTTCAAACATATGTGTTTATTATTTTTTTATACCTGTCCTCTGCCTGTGGGAAAAACATCTTTGCATGGCGGAAAGTCCTGGTACAAAAACAGCAATAAGCTTGAGCTCTATGTGCAACAGAGTGATCTAAAAGTTTTTTTGTTTTCATTCCTTCAACTGATATATGTTGATTCCTTGTGGTTACCTATACACTATTTGAGTCAGAAAGTAGATCATTAGGAAAGGTCATCTTGACCTTTATTATGCCATCTTTTCCAGAATGTAGGTAAAAGATCAGATTGTATTCCCCTTACATTCCTTTTTTGCCTACATTTGAGGACTAGGGGAATGGCTTTGAAAATGTGTTTCAGATAGTGGTGTAGGAGCTATTGAAAAGAAGAAGGATTGGAAACGTAGCAGAGAGCAACTTCATGAATCTGCCTTCTTACTCTTTAACCAGGACAACACTAACACTCTTTCTTTCTTTTTAAAAAAATTTTTATTTTTTAAGTAATCTCTACACCCAATGTGGGGCTCAAACTCACAACCCCAAGATCAAGAGTCACATGCTCCTCCGACTGAGCCAAGCAGGCACTTCATTTTTTTTAATATTTGAAATTCTTAAAAATAAAAAAGCAGAAATAAACTTCATTTGTAGAATAAAGCAAACAAACAAATACAAATGCATTTGAAAACCACAACAGAAACACAGCATCAAAAAGAAGGCAGGCTTGGAAGGGCGCATTATATTGCATCACTATTTTGTATTGCTTTTGTGATGAATCACTGTCAGGATTCAAATGGAACATTTTCTCCCTTCATAATTGTTCTAGACAATTTAAAGGAAACTGTATCATTTAACTGATAGAAAATTGCAAATGATTATATAAGATATAATGTTCCTGTAGACCAAATAATTTAGGCTAGATATAGGGTTGAATTTCTTTAAGGTAAAGGGTATTCAGTTGTTTTCTAGTACAAAAACACCCGGGTAAAAGCCATTAAACAATAGTATTGATGGCTGATTCGGTGGCCCACAGTTTCTGAGATTTTCTGTATCTTCCTCTCTCTGGAGCAAGATGGCTGTAGCTGTCCCCAAGCACCTGGCTCTCTCGTGACATTGCCAAAAACCAATAAGGAAACAAAACCTGTCCCTCAAATCTCTCTCTCCTTTTGAGAGGGAGCCACATTTTCCCAGAAACAGCCAGCATACTTTCCTCAGGTACAGGTTGACAATCACACTGTTCCAGCAAGAGAGACTAGAAATTGGTGTGTATAGCATATTAGCTTCTGTCAGGAGCTGTGGGCCCTGCCAGCATTGAGAAGGCAGAGAAATGACTTGTATCAAATAGCAACTGAGAAATGGTGTTAAGGAAGAATGCTTAAAAACAAGCAAACAAAACCCCAGATCCCTATCTATATTAAATTATTGTGGCCCTGACCAGATGCGGTGGTAAGCTATATTTAAAGCAGTTACTTTGAATAAAACTGCATCATTTTAAGTTATGATTTTCCTTCTCTTACAATGTTAACATTGCAAATGGTTAATTGTGTATCACTTGTTTTATTGCTGATTCATTTTCAGTTTATTCATATTTGACTGTCATTCACTACTTCGCCTTTTGAAGAAAGATTAAAAAACAAGTCTGTTTGAACTCTGCATGCAATTTTGATTGTCGATGCCATTTATGCATAGAGTGAATTAAGATGTGCTTGTATTTTTTTCCTTCTTTGATGCTTGTCTTTATGTCCACCAAACATGGTTCTTTGTTATTGCATTGTTTAATCTCTTTATTCCATTTTATATCTCCCAGAGAAAAAAGATTAACATAATTTAAAGAAATGTACTTAACCAAAAGATAAGTCATTTTTAGGCTTTATGTGAGAAAACACAGGATACTGTGGAAAATATTTTCTTTTATTCTACCTCAACTTTTTTAAATCATATATCGACATTTTAAACTATAGAAAACCAGTTTGTAGAATTACTGTCTCAGAAGTTAGCATTTATATTTTCCCACTTCATTTCCATATTAAACTTTACAGTTATCAAAGTCCAAGGTTTTCCAACTAACTCAGGTAGCGGTCATTTTTAAAATAGTGAAACATTAAAGGGTCAGAAAGATTACATTATCCATTTAGTTTGTTACCAAAAAGCAAGAACCAGTCTGAAGATAGAGCTCAACTTTATAAAATATACCAATTTTTCAGCTTACATAAATTAATAATTGATCTTGCACTCAGACACACTTATTGATCTATAATTAAAAGACCTCCAAAAGCTATTTTTAAGCTGCTTGCATTCTAAAATGTAACTGAAGTTTTAGAATACAGGAAAATCTTCAGGTTATGAAGAAGGTTTGATAAGATAAAGGCATACCCTCCAATTCAAGGTTTTGTGGAGATGCCTTTAAATTTCCATTGTGAGATTTTGTATTTTATTTAATCATTATAATCTTTTTCATGTTAAAAAAAAACCCATCTTGGTAATAGTACATAGAATGCTGGGTTAAAGTCAATCGATTTTCACTATTACATTTTGAATTGCTGTTAATTTTATATATATATAACACTACCCCAGCACCAGACCCATTCTCTTGAAAGATAGATAAAGCAGATATCTATTGTAAAGGTGCTTTGTTGTTTTTGGTGTATTTGGAGCTCAGGTTGGTGGGCAGCAGGGAGAACAAAACTGTTGGTAGTTTCTGGAGAGACAAAGCACTGAGGCACCCCTCACGAGAAGGGTATTAAACCAGAGGAAGGAATACATTTTTTCTTGCTGCAGTGAATCTGAGGTCTGTTCTTGTTGATTGAGAGAAAGAAAGCCTGGGAAATGGAAGAGAGAATGATTGAATTCTTTTTGCCTGTGATTTCACTTTCAGTTTATTTTGATTTATGTGTTAATTAATAAACTTTTTAGAGAAGTTTGAGGTTCATAGGAAAATTGAGCAGGAAGCACAGAGAGTTCCCATATTCTCCCTGTTCCCATTCATTTTCAAGTTGTATTAGAGAAGCATTTGCTCTTGTTTTGGCATGAGAGGTCCAGACTTTAAAGACAAGGTTAAGCACAAGAGTTTAACACCGAAAAGGGCTTGCTCTCTCACCCAGTCAACCCAACAACCTGTAATAGTACACTTTGTCAGATAATCTCTGTGAGATGTCAGACGCAAGTCAGCAAGTTTAGCAAAGTAAAGCAGAGATCATATTAAGGGTAAAGGTACTGAAGGATACTTTAAATTATTTGAAATTATGACCCTTCCACTTGCTACCTTTTCTACAACTTCTTATAATATGCACTTTGATTGATATTTTTGCTGAGCTATTTATTGGTATTTTAGTTTATTTAGAAAAAAATTAACTACAATAAGTCTGTGGCTCTGAGTACTCAGTCACATTGTAACTCAGAAGAAAAGAATTATAACTTTCTGTTCCCCAAATCTTTCTTACACCTGTTCTTTTACTTCCGTCCCTAATTGCCATAACAACCCAAGTTCAGGTTCTTCATCCCTTTGGGCTGGGGTTTCCAAAACTCTTTCATTTTTCAATCCTGATGTATTCTAACCCATTCTATGTAATAATGTCGATGGATCTTCCTAGATCACAAATTTTATACTGCCAGTTCTCTACATTGAAAGAAAGAATTAAACTTTCATCGGCTGTTGTCTTGTCCTCTATAGCTAACCAATGTCAAGTTCTAGGTCCTGAAATATTAGACTCAGGTAAAATTAATTTAGCAAAAAAAAAAAAATGGCAAAGCTAGACATTACAGGAGGAGGATAGTGGCTATCCATGGGTCTGGAGTTTCTGCTGTTTCTATGGAAATGATCTAGAGGAAGGTGTTCTGATTCCAAAGTACCTTGACCCAGTTATTTAGATAGAAACATCAGCAGAATAGGCAGGAAGGGCAATTAATCAGGTTACCACTGTCTGATAGAATGATCCCATAAGACCATTCAATTCCCTTTGTTCTAATTCTGTGCTCTCAGGAGAAGCATCTAATCTATAATTTCTTGTCCTCAGAGAACATACCTACCCAGGAGGGTATGCCCTGGCAGATGACTTATCCCAGTTGTCAAGCCTCAGAATATCCCTCCAATATAATTTGAAACACTGGCATTCGAGCTTATGAATTAGCCTTCATGTGATTTTAACTCTAGTGACTTGTTCCCCCGGGACCAACACCTGTAGCAATCTAACAAATCCACATTTCTAAATCTACACCAAGACCATGGCAATTCCATTAAACTATATTTCTTGAGGCACATCCTAAAAAAGTAGCCTAGGTCACCCACAAATATTATTACAAAATTAACCTGGTTTGACACACCTTTTAAACACTTGCTTGATCTATTCAGCAATGGCCCTTTGAGAAATTTGTGCTTGGCATTATTTTATGTATACATCATTTTAAGACTTGGACTCTAAATATACAAAACACTAACATTATATATCAGTATCTTCTATAATAAAATTATTTCAGAAAGATCCTATTAGTAAATCCTTACATAAAATAATTCTTTCTCATTCTAGCCTAAAATACTACTTACAATTATAGAAAAAATAAAACCTTCAAAAGCATGAACACTCTCTTCAGTGTTTATTCAAGTACTTAATGCACATTTACATTAACCAGCATCATATCATGCATATCTTTTGTATTGTGAAAGTAATATGATCACATGGCTGAAAAATTGTGTCAGTATTAACCTAATAGGTTTAGTTCAATAGATATTTATGTTTAGAAGCCTTGGTTAGATTTTCATTTGACATGAGGTATTTTGATGTGTTATGTTTGGTTTCCTCATTGGTGAAATGAGAATATCACACCACATCATAGGCCTTCTTGGAAAATTAAATTATTCAACACATATGGAGAGCTGAGAACACTGTACCTAGCAAATGTAGCTCTTATGAGTATGTATTCTCACATGCTAATTTATTGCAGCAGATATAGGAGTCAAAGGTTTTTTCCCCACTCTTCTGTGACTTTGCTGAGAACTCCAGAGTTATGCCCATTTCCTGGGCCATGCACATTTGAAGCAAGGGGTGGTAGAATGCTAGGGGTGGTGGAATGCTAAAACTATCTCCCCATTATTCTAACAGATTGTGAATGCCAGACTCTCTCAAAGTGGCTTTTCTCATATGCTATCATTGCAAGGTGAGAGTGATTATAAATGTACCTGGCTTGAATTGGCTGGTCTGAACAAATCTGATTCTCTCAAGGAATGCATTTCTAGTATTTTGGTGACCCTCAGCCAAGAATTCCCTATTTACTCAGAGTCTACTACAACTCTAGAATAAACTTGGAAATCCATTACTTTATACTAGACTGGATTCATGGGGACTTGGTGTCTTATTTTCTTTTTGATAGGAAGAGATTCTATTTACAAATTTTCAAAACATTTATTAATAAATATGTCCTATGAATGTGAAAAAAAATACATTTTCTGCATTTTAGTCTCCTTCCCCAGTCCCCTGAATGCATAAACATGTTATTTGGCTGGGATGTGTAAATGATTTGCTTTCAAAAATGATTCCAGAAGATATTTTACAGGGTATTTCATAAGTAGGTTTAAAAAAAACAGAAGTTCAATGTTATTTTTCTCATTTTTAGCTCTTCTTTAGTACTTTAACACTTCTTGGCTACTAGACTCTTCATTTCTATTCCTGCCAAAGGAAATAGCAAGATACACAAACTGCAATAAATTTTGTGTCTGCTCTTACCTCAAAATTTTACATATATTATTTCAATAGGCCTAATGTTATTGAAGTCTTATATTTGACACCAATTTAAATCTTACTTTAATTTCTGTACATCAAGCATTGTCTTTCTCTGCTTTGGTGATCAATATGTAATTCTTCCAAAATGGAGTAAGAGCAATGAAGCATAAGATTTTACTTTCCCCTAATAATGAGCATATTGTGAACGTGAAGCCCTGGAAAGGATATTGGTGAGTAATGACACCTAGTTACTAAAGCTTTTTAGATATTTATAAATGGCTATGACATGCTAAAAATCTATATCTTTCCAAATTTGTATAAAATTTAGATGGATTTAAAATGATTATATTTCCTTTTTTAAAAAAAACTGATTTTTTTCATAGCTATTCTGATTTTTAAAAAAATGATCACTTCAGATTAAGCTCCTAAACCTTCTTTTTTCCCCCTCCATCTTGAACTTTTTGCTTGGAGACATTTAATGAAAAGGACAAAAAGAAAAAAATCCATCTGTATGTCTCTTTGGAAATTCAGGTTTCTTGAAGATCAGGGACAGCACTCAATAGATCCCTCAACGTTTAAACTTTCTGAATATGACATGATTTGTAATATAGAAGTAAAGGCACATCAAAGTTGACAATTCAAAAATGTGACCTGTCTATTGTATTTAACTTTCAGGTAAGTTCATGAGTTTCTCCCTGCTGTGTCTCTTTCCTGTCCCATTTTAGGCAGATAGAAGGATAATAGCAATGATTTTTGCTATGTTTTAACATCATGGTTTATACAAAGATGCCATTAGGTTTGTCATTTGGAAAACAAAGTGTGATATTTAGACAGCTAGAAATTTAAGCTTTGTATTTAAAGGAAATAGAAAGCTATATTCAGAATTTTAAGATAGAAAAATTATTTTTAATCCTAAAATAGATAACACTGATTGATTAAATGCATTATAACAATATCCCCTATTTCTTTTGCTAACCTGTTCTCTACTACCAATAAATGATCCATCGGGTTTTAAGACATGCTAAGTTCCCCTGTGTATTTATGTGATGTTAACAAGCAAATCAGGCACTATTATATAAGAGATGAAACACATTTTTGCTTAAATACTGTTTCAAAGAGCCAGAGATATCTGGCTTCAAATATAATAATTCTTAGCAATTGTCACCATCACTCAGGATTTGAATATGCAGGAAAATTGGGGGGGGTAAATATTTATGAATTAAACAATAACTAATATGTGATCAAAAATGTCAACTGATGTATATTATATATAAGTAAGCAACTTTTAGTGCATAATAACCCCACTAACTCCAGCTTTGTCCAAAGTCAAGTCACTAATTTTCATGAGATATTCCTTTTGTTAAAAACAGGAGTTATTGGATATTTTATATTTTACAAACTGTGAAAGATAGGAAAAAATATTTTTATGCTTAAATTTTAGATTTGTCCTAAGACCTGTTCATGAAGATTATAGGCATATATTGCTTTTCATTGTTATTTAATACCATTTCCCTACAATGAGAGACTGTTTTTATTTTTATTTTTTTGGATTGGCAGTAATAATCATACATACATATGTTAATAATGTAAAGAAAACCCCAGGAGATCACATGAACACAGTAACTTGGTGTAACATATACAAGGCTACACTTTTATTTTTCAATTTCCTGAAGGTTATCTGACTTCAGGATTCCTTAAAGACTATTACAGAAGGGACATAAAATGAAGTATTTTCTGAAAGCAAAGAATTGCTAGCATGCATGTTTATTTGTTAAAGCAAAGGGATGCTATATTACCTAAAGGAGAATATATTTGATCTTGAGCTCAACTATCTTACATCCTTGTAGATAAATCTTTTTTCTGTATGAATAGATATAATTCTAAATACCATGTGCTTGTCAGATCCATGAAGTGACTTGGAGAAAGCCTTATTTTCAAAATTATCTTGTCAATTTCATTGTGACAGTAACAGAGGCAGGTAGCAGCAGTTTTTTTCTGATTATGTTAAAATCTCATCTATTATTTAGTTTAAAGCTGACAGCATATATTAAGGCTTAATGAAGGCTTTCAGTAATTTCAGACTAAATTTATCTTTCCCAGTTTTATACGTTTTTGTCATTTGAGGGTTATAATTTGATCAAAGGTTAATTTCAGGAGGAGTTTTTCCAAATTATTTCAACATTAAATAAGTAGAGCATGAATTTTTTTGGGAAATAAATCCACGTGAAACTATTTTTAGCAGAAATGGAATTATAAAACAATCATTTAAAAAAAGCTTTGATTGTTTTTCCAGTAGAAGAATGAAGTCATTATCATTTCTTTCCAGATATTCATCTAGCAGTCCAGTCTAGGGAGTTCTCTACACCCCCACATTAGTCACACTAATTCCTAAAATATAAATAGTTTTATCTCAATGAAAAACATCAAACATAATGATCTATTAGATGGTATTAGGTTAATTGCCAAGGTAAATAAAAGAAGATAAATATTTAGGTGAAAATATGTTATAGGCTAAACAGTTTGCTCACAAAAATAGTATTGAAGACACTTCTTTCATTTTTTAGTAAACTTGCATTACTTTTCTGTAATTCCCTTTTACCAACAGTTTTCTCACATTGGATGGTATCAGCTGATAGAGAATGTTTTCAGCCACTCTTGGAAAATGTGAATTCCTAGAGCTCAGAAGAAAAAGAGATTGCTTTTACTTTCTTCTCACATTCTCTCTTGGAACTAACTTAACATTTTGATCCAGCTGAGAATTGGTCTCATGTAGCCAACACTGTGAATAACTGCCAACTTTAGTGCTTTTTTAGAATTCCCTAAATGTTAGGTAGAAAACAATGTCACAGTACATGTGTTGGGGTTAAAAACCCTCCTAGCCAGAAGTACAACCTGAATTATTGTAACAATTGCCCTATGTTGGCAATAAGATATATTGTTTCCTTTTTATGTAAAAGTGTGCAAGCCAGAATTAGTGGGTTAAAAGCAAATCTGAATTCCTGCAACAAATGGTGGAGAACTTGGATGTTTATAAAGTATTTTTTGAATAATAACAATTTGGCATTTATTGTACACTTGCTATAAATTAACATAACAATCTAACAGTTTGCAATTTTGGTATGATTCATTTATTAAAGTCATTTTTATATCAAATCATCACCTAGTTAAATATTTGAAGATAGTTTAGAAATGTTACTTATATTGATTTTAAGAAATGCATTGTGTTTTAGAGCACTGAATACCTTCACTCCAACTGAATACCACATGAAATTTAAATGTGGAAGTTATCACTGATAACTTGTCAGAATTCTACCCTGTGATTTATCAGATTTTACTTCAGATTTTCAGTCACCACAAATGTGACCCTAATTTTTAAGAAATGATAGATATATCAGAAAGTTCAGCATACATGACCAGAACTATAGAACATAAAAAGTAAAGAGCTGATTTCTTTTTCAAGTAAATCAGAAAACATTTTCAGGCTTAATGTTCCAAGACTTTGCAGTCAGTGAGTGCATGGATACATGAGAAGTTGCCCACAGTTTCTCTGAAACATGGACTAAATTTTGATACAGGAGTGGGAGGGGTAAAAAAAATCTTTACAGATATCTATTTAGCAAATACTGCAAGGCATGTGATAAAATGACTTGTGGGAGTGGGTTAAAGGAGTATGCAAAATAAATGTCACTTTGGCAACATGTGTCTCTTAGGAATATGATTGATCTGAAGTGGAGAAGCATACTGCTCATCAATGTGAACACATATGGAAAAGTAACAGGAAATATGAGTCCTGTGTGAGCAGGCATGCTATTCAAGAATAGCATCTAAAGGAACCCAAAAGTTTAATTCAAATAATATAAATGGTTAGAGCCAGATTTATTCATACAGCATCAAATATCATCTGTAGGCTATTACTTGGGAATTAAGATAGAAATGGACAGTACTCTAGAAAATTTGTAAGCAAGAAAATGAAGAAAGGATGCAGCTTCAGTTAGTGAAGATATCAGGTTGTCTGTGTCTGATCCTGTCAAGGCCAGGATCCAGGTTATGATGAAAGAGAAGATACGGTGTAGTTCCCAAAATCAACAGTGATAATTACAAATAGAGACCAGAAGTCCCATTCTTTCAATCTGGCTAAAATGGATTGAACTCTGAGTTAACATGGTCTGTTTATTCACAAATGTAAGTGCCTAGAGCTGTGTCTGACCTAAAGTGCTCAATAACTGCTATTAGTATGGACAAATCGGGAAACTCCAATCTGTTTATCAGTGTGTTGGGTCTAGAGTCAGTGACCATGTGGGGCTCCAGAGTAGCTCAGTCATTTAAGTATCAGACTTAATATCTCGCTGTTCGTGGAGTTCAGGCTCCGCGTTGGGCTCTGGGCTCACAGCTCAGAGCCTGAAGCCTGCTTCAGATCCTGTGTTTCCTTCTCTCTCTCTGTTCCTCCCCCACTCATGCTCTATCTCTCAAAAATGAATAAACGTTAGAGTCAGTGATCATGATGAGCCAGGTAAACAATTTTTTTGGAAGGGGAGGGAATGTTAGAGAGAAACAGAATAGGTTTTCAGCTGGACCACTCAATACTCAGTACTAGAAAGTGACTTAAGTCAGATTTCCATTGGATTTGATAATGTATGTTTATATTCAAAATGCCTATTTAAATTACACCCAGGATAAAATAGAAAGATTTATTGAATGGGTTTAGATTTCAGAATCTCAAAAAAAATGAGTCCTATCATTTATTTAGTACTGCCTCTAAAGAACTCACAAACATTTTATGTATAAAAATACATTTGCATTTTCACAATCAAATAACAATGCAAAAATACATACAACATGAGATGGTGATGGAGAGATTCATGAATAATTAGCAAGCAAGGGCCACTTAATGTGGAATAGCTATGCCTTAGGAATAAAGGTAGAAAAGGCAGGATGTTTGGACAGATTTCAAAAATGTAAAACCACTTAAGTCTATATGCTGAAATATAAGTGGTCTTCATGATTCAATAGAAAAAGGAAATAAAAGAGGAATAGAGGGAGGAGTTACATGGAGTTGTCTTAAGGCTAATTTAGGGAAGGCACTGTTAGGGTTTAGTAGTCTAAAACAGAAAAAAAAAAAAAAGGAAAGAAGAAAGAAAGACAGAATTGGTCTTTTTTCTTCAGATTGATCATGTATGATTTTTGAGAGAGAAATTAAGGAGAAAATCTCACCATTAACTGCAGGTAGGGAAAAACATTTCAAAGTTATAATTTTTAAAATGTCCATGATATAATTAAGACTTCAGATAAAGAGACAATTGGTGTGTCACAAACAGGAAAACCACTTGGTGTGAGAGCCAAGAAAGCCACACATAAAGACATAAATCAAAGTTTCTTCATTTCTAGGTTCCTCACTTATCTCTTTGAATTACCCTGCATATCCCAAGCTCTTGAAAAAGACTAATGGTTAACAAGTTGTCATACCCAGTTATATTGAAACAATACCCTTTGTTTTGTGATATGTTAAAAACAACTTTAAAACAGATGAAAGTTCCACAGCTGTATGCTGCAGATTCATCATTTTTAATTGTATTTTTACTTGATATTCAGTGATTACCTGGAGCACATATGGCAGAGGTTAAGCTTTTCTAACAAACACATTTAAAAATATGATTTCAATAATATAGACTTTTATGTCTCTTTAATAGAATAACCTTCAAATGAGTGTGAATTCCAGGTTGTTGGGATGTCTGTTTCATATCACCACTCAGGGACCCAGGTTTCATCTTTCTTGTCCCTCTTCCATTTTATGCGATGCTGCCTTCTTTTCTACATTATCCCAGTTTTGATGAATCCATTCTTCCAAGATGTGGAAAAGCACTTGGAAAAGTACAAGACAAAGTGTAAAATCTCACACTCAGAATTGATACACTTCACTTAGACTCAATTCTATCAACAAGAACTTAATTACACCTAACTTCAAGGGAAGCTGGTGGCCATCTGCCCTGCTGCAAAAAAATTATTATCAAGCCGGGCTTGAACTCACAAACCATGACCTGAGCTGAAGTGAGATGCTTAACTGACTCAGCCACCCAGGTGCCCTCAGCCATCAGTTTCTCAAACAATAATGGTGGCAATTATGTCAATACTGTTTCTCTATCATATACGTATAATTAATACACTATTTCAAATATTCAAAATAAAATATTACCAATAAACTGAATAGTTAACTTGATTAACTATACATGTAGTTCATTGGACTTCTATATTATCATTTACTACAGTGAAGGTTATATTTCCATTGAAAATGAATATAACTTTAAAATTTCTGCCATTTAAAATGGAATTCCAATAAATGACTCTATTAATTATTTTACTGAGCATAGTGAGAAATAATGAAGGCGGTAACATCATGGCAGAAATGCATTAATATTAAATATTTACCACATAACTCATACTTATTGGACACAGCTGTCGATATATGCCCTTACTCTTGACAAGTAGTTCCTGTGTTTTGCTTGTAGATTAACTCACAGCCCTGCTCTGTATTCTTTATCTTCATCACTGCACCAGCCCTTTAATTAGGCAGTGAAATCTTCTGCATAGTGATTAGGAAATCACAGTTAAGAAGGTGTTACAAAGAGATGTTTCTGGAAATTACTGGAAATAGCTTCCAGCTTTGGAAATTCTTCCATGTAGAGTATCAAAGAAACATGTTCATATTTCAAAAGCAAGTGAAAATTGACCCTCCATTAATCAGGTTTACCAAAATCTCAATCCTTGATTCTAAAATGTCAGGTGTAACTAGAGACAATCTTGAACCATGGTTGGCAAAGGGTGGCAACTTCATTATTTCATCTGTGAAACAGAGGTGATGAATAACTTTCATGTTGAAATTTAAAGGGATTTTAGAATCCAAGAGTATACTAATCTTATGCAAATAATTTTGTTACTACTGTAAGCTAATAGAATTGGAAACTGTACCTTAAATATTGAGAAAGAGATTCATTTTCATAATTATCTCATTGTAAACATTTTATAAGAAGTACTAATTTCAGGGGTGCCTTGGTGGCTCAGTCGGTTAAGTGTCCAACTTGAGCTCAGGTCATGATCTCACAGTTCGTGGGTTCGAGCCCCACGTCGGGCTCTGGGCTGACAGCCAGCTCAGAGCCTGGAGCCTGTTTCGGATTCTGTATCTCCCTCCGTCTCTGACCCTCCCCTGCTAGCTCTCTCTCTCTCTCTCTCTCTCTCTCAGAAATAAATACAAAACATTTTTTAAAAAAGAAGTACTAATTTCAGAATCAAAATTTATGATTTCAGAATTCAAAAATATAACTGATCAAGGTGAATATAACTTAATACTACCTAAAAAATGATTGAACTCAAGACATGGGTCATATTCATAGATAGTTTTATCACTGTGGAGAAGGGATTTTTATTAATACATCAAATGTAATTCCTATTCACAAAGCCCAGGTATGAAATATATTGATGCTAGGAGAAATACACTTAAGATATAAAAATTTAATAAGACTTGCAAGGAAATCTGATAAACTCTTATAAAACTAAGTAGCATCATTGTTTCTTTTTCTCATCATTTTATTCATCAAAGAAGGTTCATTTTTCTTAAGCCTCTTTTTTTATGATTTGGATGAGCTCTAGTCATGGGAACAGTAAGGAAGATAGACCATATTGTGGGAGCACAATTATTAACCTAACTTTTGTTAAAACATTTCAGTTTTCTTTGATGAAAATATTAATAGACAGAAAGATTAAACAAATTGAAATCAGTATCACCATATGTTTTAAAGTGGTTAAAATAATATTCTATGACAAAATTTTATATGGAAAAGAGGTACCAGTAAGTATCTTTTCACCGGCATAGAACAATTTCAATTTGATTCTAGCTTTTTCAAATAGTTAATGGTGACTGAAATTGAATCTTGTAGTTAGTCACCTTCTGGAGATAATTTTAGATCTTTAAGTCTAATGACAATACCTCCTAGGACTGTTACTTCATAGACTTTCTATTCCACATAGTTTTTTTCTCTTGGTCAGTTTCGGGAAACCCATTCTTTCCTACCAGGCAGTAAAGAGTAGTTCTTAAGTACAAAGGCTGTGGATCCAAACTCCTTGTATAGAAATCTTAGTCTCTACCACATAGACAAATTCTGTAAACTCTCTGTGTCCCCAGGTTTCTCATATGAAAGGTAAAAAAAATAATAATCTGTGCCTCTTTGGATTGTGTTGATGAAATGAGTTAATATAGATTAAGTTCTTGGAACAGTGCCTGGGAAATGGTAGGCACTTAGAATATTATTTCTAGGCCAATAGACCTATTTAATGGGTTACTTTGGTTTACTCTCTTGATATCTTTTTCATTATGTTGGGTCATCTCCCTACAATCTAATGTAAAATATGAAAAGAAAAAGGAGACCACATAGGAGGAATAGCAAAATCTTTGAAGTTGAAATTCAGTCTCAGCATACATGATATATATATTTTTTTGCAGGATTCTACTCTGTCTTAGACTGTCTCCCAATTCAGACTCTCTTGTACACCTTTTCCAGAAAATAAACCACTAGTTTTTCTCATGGTTGGAATGAAAGTGAGATGGTTTTGTTGGTGTCTTGAACAGATATTAACCCCTTTTCACTTCCTCTTGCGTTTGTAATGCTGAGGATTCCTCTAAAGCTTAAGCTCTGGGGACATTTCACAGTATAAATCAATTTGGTACTCAGTCTTACCCACTACCTGTTTTGGATTTGGCTTCTTCAATGGATCTGATAAATAATGTACTGTCTGTCCCTGTTTTCCAGCTTATAAACATCCTTCCTCTATTCTCCTCTCTTCATTCCTTTTCCCCAAACATTTATATTTGGGGAATATTTATGCCTTTTGAAAACATCATTTGCTTGTGTCATGGGACTTGAGGAGGGAAGAAAAAGTAGGTGTCCAATAAAGTGTTTTACCCCGAAAGTCTAGAGAATAATTTAATAAACAGTATTTTAAAATAATTGTGGCTAGTTTATTAGAGATTTAAAGTTGTTTCCTGAAAAACTCTGCTGATATTTTGCCAAATTTTTCAGTTCCTTAGAGTGGGAATGTTGTTTAAACATTTGGATGTAGACTATTTTCTTCCTACAACCACTTCAATTCTCAATTATTTGTCAAGTAAATTATATTGAATGGAGGTTGCTTGTGAGTTACCATTTCTGCTAAAGAATTAGAAGCTGAAAATGTGAGAGATCCAAGTAAAATCAATAATTTACAGAGGCCAAAATGAAAGGCCATTATGCAAGCACTCACAAAACCTGAGTTCAGATCCAGCAATGGATCACAGTTTGGGTGCTCAATCATTTTATCTAACTTATCCTGGCTATAGTTCTCTTATTTATAAGATACTAAATGTGAATCCTTCCTTGCATTCTCTAAATATTGTTACAAAGATGGAGTGAAATTTTACTAATGAAAGTGATGAAAAGTTTTTAAGTGATAAGATACAGTATCCAGAGTTATCAGTATACCCCCCTACCTGTATTAGTCAGAATTGGAGAAACAGAATCAATAGGATGTGTGTGAATATAAACATACATATACATACACATATGCACCCACAAGTGCACTCTCCCTCTCTCTCTCTCTCTCTCTCTCTCTCTCTGAGGAAGTAGGGATGAGGAGGGGAAGGGATTGCTAAAGATCAGGCTTTGTTTGAGAGGTGACCTGAGCCAGATTCCTTACCTAGGAGACTGGGACCAGGCCTTCCACCACCTGGCGTACCCAGCAATTTTTCATCCCAAGACTTTCCTCCTGGTCTTTGTAGGTCTCCCTAGATCCCAGGATATGCCACTTCCTCCCAAAAGAGTGGGTTGAAAACAAAGAGTCAAGAGAGATTTATTTTTGAGGAAAAGATCCTGGGATTGTGAAGGCTTGGTAAATCCAAAATTGTCTTGGTTAGATGGCAGGGCGGAGACCCAGGAAAGACCTGCAATAGAGTCCAAAGGCAATCTTCTAGCAGAAATCCTTCTGGCTCAGAGGAGGTCAGTCTTTGTTCTGTTAAATTCTTAAACTGGTTTTTGTTTGTTTGTATTGTTTTTATGGGGCCCACCCACATTCTTGAGGGCAATCTGTATTACTCAAACTCCACCAATTTAAATGTTAAACTAAATATCTGGGCACTGTGGCCCAGCCTTTTGACACAATCATCTCATTACTTTATTAGATAATTAAAATACTCCAACGAATATTTCAAATATGTTTGGAATATACACCTTCAAAATAAAATATGATTTATATTATAATTTATATAATAGTGACAGAATAGCATTTAAAATGTGAGCACGTGTGTGAGAGAGAGAAGACAGAAAGGGTTGTTCAGACTTAATGAGTGGGTCTATGTAAAGCACTTGAAACAACACTGGCAAATTTTTGCGACTTTATATATATTATGGAGTTTAGAGGTGCCACACTTGTCAATGTTTGCCTCCTTCCTAGCCACCAGGAACTCCATGTATGCATAGTCTAACTAAACTGCAGAAACAATATCCTTAGAGGGCAGGAAAAGATTTCACACATGTCGCTCCAAGGGACACCACGATAACACCTGGTTGGCACAGACTCATGAAACTCTCAAATCTACCTTGATACTAGAAAATAAATTTTCTTGGGAAGACTAACAGAAGGCCACAGAGGTTTTGGTTATATGCATAGGGAATTTTTCTCCTCCTGCAAATTTGTTTTTCAGACAGTTATTTGGTGATGTAAGGGTAAGGCAAACATTCAGAGTATTTTTAGGTGATTTTAATAGTGACCTGGAAGTAATGAATTTACGAAAAGGAGAAAATTCAGACATTTAGGCCTTTCCAACTGAGGTGTGCCTCAGTTTTCTAGTTGTGATAAGATAAAACACATATGTGCCTGATCATTGGCCTGCTTATAGCTAGATGAAGACATCTTTTCTTTTTTGTATTGAGGATCCACATAAGAGCTTCATTTATCTGATTTGGATATATTCTGATTTGGATATAATCTTTTTTTATTGTGTCTATTCTAAGTATAAGTTTTTGCTAAACTATCATGGATTTTATATAGCAATGCATTGGATCCTAAGGACTAAATCTGTAAAGACATACCTGCCTAATTATTTATAAATATTTTTGAAGAGATATAATATGCTTATTTAATCACTTAAGTGCTCAGACATAGAAAAAACAACACTTAATTTCTAAAATTAATTGAATGTTAGATCTATAAAAGAAATTTTAAGAACCAGGCACTATTTCTCATTGTTTTATTTTTCTAAATGGATAATTATTATTATTTAATTACTTTAATTAAAATCATTTGGGAGTTTATTATTTTGCAGAGCTGGAAATATGAAAAATATTCAAATTGGAATGTCTGTTATATTAATTGCACACAAGGTACTTAATAAGAAAAATAGCACATAACTGAATTCCTGCCTGTCATCCAAATAAAACAAAATAATGAATCATTGAAAGAATATTGTTTGCAAGTTATCTATATTCCAATCTAATTATGTCTTACCTCAAATGATTGACCAGTCTGTGGAGATGTCCATTTTTTTAAAAAGTTATTCACATAATAGACCTGACATATTGAAAAATGAGTTGCATCTATTGGGTAAAGTTGTATTGGTATGTTGACATACAAAGTTTTGAGATATAGTATAAAGATAGAGCTTTTTCATAAATTGTTACAAAATGGGAAAGAGAAAGGTAGTACAATTTGAACTTTTATTGTAGCGTTGTAATTACATTTTCTTAGTATTAAGCTGTCTCTATATGTGAAAGAATTTACCTCTCCAACTCTTTTTAAATAATACACACATTGGAGAAAGTATTTTTCCACTTAAAAAACAATATTTTTTTTTAAAAGAAAGAAATGGAAGAAGATTCTAAGAGAGAGTGTAGAAATGTCAAATTGAAGAGGTGAACTGAATGAACCCAGGCTCTGTTTTGTTTCTTATTCAGTCCTTCCTCTAAAACTTTCCCATGTCACTTACACATTATCTACTGTAGTCCAGGGTCAAAGATTTGCCAGTGCACTGCAAAGATAGTGGAGAGAAGCAAATTCTGCAAACCACTCAATTTGTTAAAATCTATTCCTTCATTTTTAATAATCAACTGCTATACACAGAGTAGACTATTATTCTTAATGCTTGGCTTGCAAAATAATTTAAATCCACAGAAGGAGAAGAATCTTCTTTGAAACTCTGTATCCTTAAAAAATGTAGTATGCTAGTTTTATCTATCTCCTTACCTACCTATCTGTCTTTAAACATGTCAGTTTTAATACCTTAAGAGTTTAGATATGCTTTTGTAATTGTAAAGATTTTAGACACGCACCTACCCATTCTTCCACTTTTTGGGCAGCCACATTTCTGACAGATAATCCTTTCCTCTCTATTGCAGTATTCAACATGACTATATAGAAAACCTCTTAATGGAATTCTATTTTAAGCTCACATGATTCGCAGCATGTAACATCGGACAGCAGATTAGTAGTTTGATTAGTTAAGACTTTTGCCTGAAGGCATAACCATTAGATATGTGTTTCTCAAACCTCAAGAGAGAAGAATACCACACTGTCAAAAAACCATATGTTTCTTTTCTCTTAATGGCTAAAAAACTATAAAAGTTTGCTTTCCAATGGTTAACTAATCTCATCTCTTTTTGTAACATGGCAGTATTAGTAATTTATAGAAAATTCTCTATTAATAATTCTTTATTTCTTTTGTTTAATGTTTATTTATTTATGTTGAGAGAGAGCGAATGAGCAGAAGAGGGGCAGAGAGAAGGGGAGACACAGAATCTGAAGCAGGCTGCAGGGTCTGAGCTGTCAGCTCAGAGCCTGTTGCGGGGCTCAAATCCATTTACTGTGAGATCATGACCTGAGCCGATGTCAGATGCTTAACCGACTGAGCCACCAGGTGTCTCTATAGTTCTTTATATCAACACCTGGTTTGTCAACATCCTTCCACATTCAAGGAAGAGAGGGATTTAAGCAGAAGACAAATATTAAAAAAATTAAAATGAGGGGCACTTGAGTGGCTCATTCAGTTAAACGTCTGACTCTTGGTTTCAGCTCAGGTCATGATCTCACAGTTCCTGAATTTAAGCCCAACATTGGGTTTATTCTGTCTCTCTCTCTCAAAATAAATAACTTTGAAAAAAAATGATATATTAAAATCCCTAGAAGTTGATTAAATACTGTGAAATCGAACTAAATGTAGTTCAGAATACATATAGCACCTTTTGTAGACTATGGACAAGTAGAATAGACTTTGTGTTCTCATGAGGCTTACATTTAGGAAGAACAAAATAAAAAAAATAAAGGAATAAGATGAAATACAGCATTAAGTGTTATCATGATAAGAAAACAGTAGAAGAAGATAGAATGATTTAGGACAACTTTTTCTGAAGCATATATTTTTCTCTAACGATTGTTTTAATGATCTCTTCTGTCTTTGATTGTCTCAGACTTGCTTCTTACCTTCTGCAAAGCAACTTTGGACTATGTGTACAACAAATAGGTCCAATAGTCTAATCCTTAAATAATGTAATAGGATCTCTATCTGGCTCTATCCCCGCAAATTACTCCAGTGGATATTAATAGCATAATATTAAGATTCTTAGCCATTTTAAGGGTTTATTTATTTTAAAAACCTAATTGGAAAACTTAGTGGCGTGGCAGGATACCACACTTTAAAATATGAGTTGATATAACTAAATTATTGCACCTCAATATGATTTCCAATAAGACTTTAATGCCTTCTTCAGTATATGATAATTTAAAGTGAAAGCTCTAGATAGTATGATTAGTTTAGAATCCCTTTATGGGCATGGAGACCTTTTATATATTAGTTATATATATATAACTATATATAATATATATATATATATTAGTTAATTATAACTCTTTTCCAAGCCTTTTAAGACTTTTCTGCAGTATAATATGTGGTAGTCAAAGGCAAAAGTTTACTATAGTCTAAAGTTCTTTTTTAAAAGTCTATTAACTAAATGTAAGATATATGTAATGATGTTGAAAATTCTGAGATTTTTCAAGAACAACAATAATAATGTGTTAAGCAACATGAAACACTTCTGGTCTATATAACAAATATTGAGCCTTGTTATTAATGATTCTATTTTTAAGTCTCTGAGTCATTATGTATGTCTATAGTGTTTCTGAAAATATGAGTGTGGTAATGACTGAACAAGATGATTTAAACGATAAAGAAGCTTTGTTGGAATAAGTGGCAATGGGATTTGGCTTTTCATTTCATCCTCACCGTTGGCTGGAAGAATTGACTAGAAAATGAAATTTTAAAAAATGGGAACTTATCCATTTCCTAGGATAAGAAACAACCTAGGGAATTTAATTATTGTGGAAACAAGTATAATAAGGGGAAGAGCCCTAAAATATTTTATTGAGGAGAAACTTGCATTTTCCTAATGTCTTGAGACTATACTGAAATCTGCTGAATTGTGAAGCTAGAGAGGTCAGCTGTTGAGGAGACAGGAGATGGAGTAAGTAGAGGAGGCACTGGACATGGCTAAGGATAAATTAATAGGAAATAGTGTATTCTTATTATTGAAGCTATTAAATAGTTCCAGTTTGGCCAACTTTATCCCATGCTCTTTACATGCATTTATCGTGTACTCCTTTGGCCTCATAGGTAGGGTATGAAGTATTTTACCTACTGCATAGTGGGAAAGATGGCTGTTGGCAGGGGAACTCCCACCTAGAGGGAAAACATCAGCAGTTCCACATAACAATAGTGATACCAGGGAACTAAGCCACTTTGAGCACCTATAATATGCTACACTGTATTAACTGATTCCATATAATTTTAGTACATAAAATCTTAACAAGAATCTTGAGAAGGTGATATTTGCTCTTACTGATTTTACAGATGAGAGAATAATAAATAGACTCAAGAGGAGTAATAATCTGGATCACATAGCAAGATACTACTGAAGCAGGGATTCAAATCTGGATTTGTCTGCTCCCCGAATCCTCATAGTTTCATGACACCTCCATGTACCGCCACCTCTTCTCTCTTGGATTGATCTTTGATGTCATTTATCTGAAATGCTGAATTTCCAACTTATAATTCATTCTAAAGCCCAGACTTGTCAGGACTCTCTATATAGTAGATCTGTTTTAATTATCTAGCTAAGTGGAACTGAATTAGGCAGTAATTTACTAAAGCATCTTTTTTTGTCAAGTTTGACTGCTAAACTTTGGAGGAAAAAAGACATTTGTATTTTACTTCAAATTCCCCCAAATCTGATCAAAGTCCAGTTAAATATAGACTGTAAACAGGTGGTGTCTGGTTATTTGACTTAGGATCTTGATATTTTTGTTCAGCTATGTAAATTTTTGGTGCGAAGGGTATATAGTTTTAGAAAATATTTATGTATTTTATAATTCTTGAAATATATAGGGAGTAGAACTTGCAAAGATAAACCTAATACACATTCATGGCTTTGGCTAAAGGTAATTTTACCATTCTGACACTAGAAGCAACCAAAGTGCAGAGATTAATACAAGCAGACTAATCTTGAACCATTGTCTGTACTGCTGGATCTTTCCAACTTTGACTGCATTTGGTAAAAATGCAGTCATTTTTTTATTTTAATGATATATTCTAATTTATTTTAATGATTATTTAAATAAATAAATAAATAAATGATTATTAAAATAAATAAAATAAAACATTTTAATGATATATATAAATATAAATAAATTAATTAATTAATTAAATGATTATTAAAATAAATAAAACATTTATTTTAATGATTTTTATCCACTCCTTCATGGTAAAGGTAACTTTACTATAAACCATGTGATGTTTTATCAACTTGATTGTATCCATTATCAAGATCATAAATAAAAATCTAAAGAAAAGTCAGTACAATGAGGTGGTCAACAACCTGAATTGAGTAGATTCATATTCAAACTGCTATTTCTACTCTGTTACCATGGACAAGTTATCCTGTTCTTCACCTAAGCGCCTCATGTTACCATACCTCAGTCTCTTCTTCAGTAAAATGGGCACAGTAATAGTGCCAGCAGCACTATTGTAGCACAATGGGCTTATTGTGATGATTAAAGAAACTAAAGAGTTGTAGAGGGGTACCTGTCCCATAAATATTATGAGGGATTTAATCTTTTTTCCTCTGGGCATAGCAATATTCTTTGAGTAGAGTGATCTATAAACTCCTATTCATATTATATAGTATCGACTACTACTTGTGTAGGATCTCATGACCAAATCATTTTGTCTTTGAAGACGATGATGATAGGTCAGTTTACTACAGGTTATTCATCTGAATGTCCTCAGTTATGTGATGGGGTGCCAGGGTGGCTCAGTTGGTTGAGTGTCTGACTGTTGATTTCCGCTCAAATCTAATCTCATGTTTCATGGGATTGAGTCCCACTTCAGGCTCCATTCTAACAGTATGGAGCCTGCTTGGGATTCTCTTTCTCCCTCTCTCTTGGTTTCTCCCTCTGCTTGGTCTCTCTGTCTCTATCTCTCTGTCTCTCTGTCTCTCTGTCTCTCTCTCTCAAAATAAATATTTTTTTTAAATTTGCAAACTTTAATATCTATTTATTGAATTAAATTGTTTTAATTTTTTCTTAAAAAATGTATTTCACATCGTTTATTTTTGATAAGGATACATTTTTTGTCATAAAGCATAAGCTTTGTATGATTTCTCTCTCAGCACAGCTGGAGTCTGAACTTGAGTTGTTTTTCATCTTATGATCTAAGGTCTATATTTGCATGCAAAAGGAGGTAGCAAAATAGAAATAAATGTAGCCATGTTTTTAACTATTTTAGTTTAGTATATACTTATTAGCAAATTTTAAATCTGATACATACACTAATCTTTTTAATGGTTATTATATACTTAGGTGCCATATAAAAAAAATTATATATAATGACTACATTGTCTCTTTTGTGTTTAACATAGAATCAATTTAGAAAGCTTATTATGTATATGTACGATCAAAGTAAATCAAGGTACATATCAAAATGGTTAATTTATCACCAAAGATCTAAGGAAGTGCTCCCATATTGACAGATAAGTGATTCTTCTTTTATTCATATTTCTTAAGACTCTTTTGTGAATTTTACAAGAGTGAATAGATTCTTATTTAAATGAATAACTTTCTTAGTTGGATACAATCTACTAACAGCATGACTATTAGGATGGTGAATAAAAAGATTGGAACGATTTCATTAACAAGTCAAAAAAGGCATTTTGATTTGTTTCCAACTTGGTAAAGCCTTTGTGATTTCCACCCATAAACACGGGAGGTTGGGGGTGAGAAGGTTTTGCTCTATAATAATAAAGAGAATTACCACTGAGATGTTAGGGGGGAAAAGGTTTAATATCCCTTAGCACAATGTCAATTTCTTTCAAGCATATTTAAATCCATGTGCTAGGATTTCTGTCAGCACAAGATACCAATCAAAGTGAAACTTTCTTCTTTCAGGTATTCAAAAGAACTTCATTTTTTTTTTCTTTCTTACTCTTAAAATATAAATACCCTGATGAACACTCTATTGATGTTATTAGTGTTCTTTGTGGGTTGTGGAGAAAGTTGCACTTCAAAAGAAGTCAGAAAGAATTGAAAATACAAAACAATAAATAGAGATCAATGGGACAGTGTAAGTTGCTCTCCTTCCTACTGGGCAATTTCATGTGTTAGAGGTATAAAGGGGAAAGTATACACGATGATTTAACTCATTAGAATATGCATTAAAAAAAGCTTCATTTTTATAAGTGTTTATTGAAATTCAAAATATTTCTTTTATCCTTAGTGCACATTTAATATTCCCTATGCTAATTTAAGAGTGCACAGCTTTTCTGTAAGATACGGGAGATTCTCTGTGGCACTACTGCCGGCAATACCATACTCCTACCTCCTGACAGGGAAAAATAGAAGTCTGCTCGTTAAAAAGTACACACTTCTATGTTTAATGAAACACTTGGAATTTATTTTGGTTTCAGTCATATTTCTGGAAGTCCAATTATTCCATAATAGTTTTGGGGAGTTTAGCAGGGACTCTCAAAAATACTGGAACAATTAATGCCATTTCTTAGCTTCTCATAAGGTGATTGGTCTACCAAGTAATCTCAATTTTCTACTCGTGATTATGATGAATAATTTTTTATTTGAAAAACATATCACTGTGTTGGACATGAGACTGCAGTAAGACAAAATGCAACTGTGAGGAGTTCATATAAAAACTTATTGAAATATGTGTGGTGACTAGTTTGATATTTTTTGAAGAGATTTCAGTGCATTTTTATTGATGGTTCATGATAGAAAGAAATACCTGATCTTAGTTTAACACTCATGAAATTATTAGTATTATATAAAAGGCATGATAAGCCAGAGTACATTTGTAATTATTATATTCTATAGCTTTTTAGTATAGAAAAAATGCATACTTTGAATGAAACAATAAAGGAAATGGAATATATAATTTTTTAAATTTTGATATTTAAGCAGTGAACATTTATTTGAATATAAGTGAATATTAAGATGACTTACGTTAAGTATGTCCACATAATCTTTTACAAATACTTTATGGACATATAAATATTTAAGGAAATTATAATTATTAAATCATTTCCTTCATCTAACTAATAGAATCTGAACGCACACATATTCAGTGTTGATTAAGAGGCATCTATCAACCTGCCTTTTGCATGTTCTTTTAAACATGTTTAGCCTGAACGTCACATAAGTAGTATGTTTCTTTGGAGTCCTTTTTTTAAAAATATAAATAAATAACATAATAGTTGGCATTTTAAGCCTTTTAAGGGTACAATTTAGTGGCATTAATTGCATTCATAATATTGTGCAGCCATCCACTATATATTTTCACAAAATTTTCATCACCCTAAGCAGAAACCCATTAAATAATAAGTCACCTAAGTTCTAAAATGTTATATTTTTGAAATTGGGAAATTTAATTTAATTTTTTTAAGGTTATTTATTTTGAGAAAGAGAGAGTACACACATGAGTGGAGGAGGGACAAAGAGACAGAGACAGAGACAGAAATTCCCAAGCAGGCTCTGCACAGTCAGAGTGCCAGATATGGGGCTCAAACTCACCAACCGTAAGATCATGACTTGAGCCAAAATCAAGAGTAGGATGGTTAACCAACTGAGCCACCCAGGTGCCCCTTATGAAATTTAATTTTAAACTATTTCCACACTAATTCGTAAATCACAATTGCTTTTGTAACTTCATATGTGTATATGTATATGGATATACATGTGTATGTGCATGTGTATATATGACCCACATATTGATCATATTAACTCAATTTTGTATGGCATTTATACATAGTTTTAGGTGCATCAGACATGGACATACATGATAAGGCATTTCTAAATCTGTACGTACATGTTAATATGTGTATATATACATTATAGGCATATAGTTATATATAGTATGTGTGTATATATGTATATATGTATATTAGACATTTATTTGATGTGAAATAATTTTAAAGGAGAAATATACCACATTTGAAATTAATCATCTTCTTATCTTTATACCAATGATGTTTTTACTTTTAAAAGTCTTCCTGAATTGTTATTTTGTAACTCATTAATAGAAGTTACCATTATCTTCTGATGTTTTCTGTCTTAAAAACTGGAGGGTATATAATTTTTGAAGAAATTGAGTTACAAAACTTATCTATGTCCTTATTGTTGGGACCTGCTATTTTTGCTTTTAAACTATTCAGTGTTTTGTTTTTTCCTTCCATTTCATCACAATGTCTTCTCTGAAAATATTCCAGTTTCTTCCTCAACAATCTAGAATAGCTTAGAAGCAAATCCAATGTATATAGTAGTTTCCCTCTGCATTTAACAACTTTAACAAAGACACCAGCTACAAACTTCAACTTTCCTGGGGGTATTTGAGTAGGGTTCTTTGAATGAGTTACTAGATAACATTGTGTATCTCACAATGCTCTAAGGTGG
This sequence comes from Hyaena hyaena, assembly GCF_003009895.1. Lineage (NCBI taxonomy): Eukaryota > Metazoa > Chordata > Mammalia > Carnivora > Hyaenidae > Hyaena > Hyaena hyaena. The sequence goes on from NW_024081433.1 coordinate 117,507, forward strand.
CATTGACTTTGACATTGAAGCTTTCCTGATATTTTGCTGCTTACACTCAGCATTAACACAAAAATAGCCTTTTCCTAAATTGAAGACTTCTGCTTTATTTAAAACCTAATTTCTTAGAATTATATAAAACTTTAAGAGACAGTATTTTATAAAGTAAAGGTATCAATACCCTGTGCCTAGAAGGCTACCTTTTTCTTTAATAACACTCTACAAACTTCCATATTTTTAAATTAAATTTGTACTCATAAAGTATCATCAGTATATTCATTCTGACAAGAGTTTTCTATTTTAGGTAGTCTGATGTGTAACCAATAACTGTCCTTCTTTTTAACTCTCAATTTTGCATTCGGATAAAAAGCCTGGTTCTTACCACAGTACCTTGGAAACCACATCCCTATCTCCTTACCATCACTGATCCTATCCACATAAGGACAATGAGTTTAATTTCAGACCTTAAAAATACAACTATTATACATTTTTCTGACATTTTTATCCTTAATTATTTATTAGGGCTTCATAGATACCCTGTCAAACTATTCTTAAAAATTTAAATTTAATCTAAGTTATAATTGTACATATTGCATAGTCATATGGTTATATGGCAGACTTCATATATTTGACCCCTATTTTACAGAAATATTTATTGTCCTTCATGCAATTTTCCGATACAGCATAGCAATGATTATAGGTGGGCTTGAATAATCACAGATCCTTGTCAATATAGTAACATATACAGTAGAGGGGTGCCTGGGTGGCTCAGTCAGCTAACCTTCTGACTCCTGATTTTGGCTCAGGTCATGATCTCAGTTTGTGAGATTGAGCCCTGTGTGGTTCTCTGTGCTGCTTGTGTGGAGCCTGCCTGGGATTCTCTCTCTTTCTCTTTCTCTGAACCTCCCCTCACCCCTGTCTCTCTCAAAATAAATAAATAAACAGTAGAGTCTTTTTAAAACACTTTTAGCAATCCAGGATAATAGATTATAATTTATATTTTGCAAAATGAGATTAATAATTTATATGTATTTCTATTCCCTTCTAATTAACAATAAAGTATGCTTTACTGTCAAGCAAATACTTATCCAGAACCTACTTTTCTATGTTGAATACCATCACAGGTTTGGAGACACAAAGAGAAATCAGACATATCAGGTAACCATGTAACATATTCAGTGGTATAAATTCCTAAATGTCATATATTTTAAAACTTAAAATTATTGCCCCATATTTTGAGGATAAATTACTATGTACTATGAAGAAAAGACATTCTGACTCTATAACATAACCCTTTGGATTTGCCACTTTATAAATTCATGTTTGAAAATCAGCCAAAAGCATTGTTCACTTGCTTTTCTTCATGGTTCACTACTCATATTCAGACATATTTCAAATTATTCCTTAAAGAACACTAGCAGGTGATTGATAACTGAAAAAAAACAAACCACATCTTTAGAAATAAATCACACATATCGACATCCTGCACGTGTGGTAGGCCACAGTTATTTGAGCACCTCTGCCTAGCAATAGCATCTATATATTTCATTGAGTCACTAGAATTCAAACTGACATCAGGAAAATAAAATTTAATTGCTTATAAACTAACCTCTTGTCAACATAATTATATTTTACTAACATGAAAAGTAACCACTTATTGCATTAAATAAAACCAATAAATTAAACATCTCTGATTCATTTTTTTCCCTTCTCTAAGAGTCATTGTAAGAAGAAGAAATAAAAAGTTTTACCCCAGGAGGCATGTTTAACTCTGTGCCTATGGGTACTTCATTGGAAATTTTGTGAAGCTTATGGAAAAAAGATGATGAGTATATGGTATTACAAACCTCATAATATACTCTTTCAGAATTCAAAGGCTCTACTAGCATCAGGAACAGCATTTTACATTCAGTGTAGTTCATGATAATGACCTTCAAAACTTGCTCTTATTTATTGCTAAGTAAAGAACAGAGTAGCAGAGTACAAAATGATGACATCAGGGTCACAGCAGGTAACTTAGACATATTTAAAGTAAAACTTATTCTCTCTTTAGTGGAACATATGAGTTATACTTTTTGTATTGCAAAGTATTTAAATGATCTAGACATTAAAGTGCTATCTTCAGAATATAATTTCTTGAAAACATCCTTTCATCTGTAAGAATTATGAAAAAGAATGTCATTTTAATTTTTGTGTGTGTATAATTTACTTTGCAATAGTACTTTTATAGGCAATTATGGGTAAGCAGTAATAGGAAATGGAAACACTTTGACCAATATAATGGGAATACTTACATAAATTCATATTATAACTCTGTTACAATCTTATTTACATAAACATGTTTGATTTCCATGTTGAAAATGTGTTATAATCACTTAGGAAATAAGATTGTTAATTAATCTAGTTTAGGCATAAATGTCTAAGTATTTTAAATCTAAACTGTATTTTCACTGCTACCTTAAATAGATGGAAAATTTTAACTATTGTCAAGGAAAAACTATGTTTTCCAAATTCTCTATTTTGTAGTATGAAACTGTGACTATAAAACAGCAAATTCTTTCCAATAGGTTCTATTTGAAAAAGGCTTCTAACAGATTTGATGATTCTGTTGATGTATATGGTAGTTTGACATATTGTAATATGTTTTAAAGTTATTTTATAATTAAAAAAAAAAAACCTCTAAAGAAGCAGAGAACTATGTTCTGAATCTAGGTAGCTTTACTGAACCATAAAAGAATAGAAGCTAACAAATGCCAATCTCAAACATAATCTCTATGGAAGGTAGCCAATCCAGAAGAATATAAGGTCAAAACATAATCCTTACGTTTTTCCTCTGAAAATATAACACAAATAGATTTAATTAAAATAAAAATCATAGCAGAGCATCCCTTCTACAATATTGAACAAACGTTCCTTGAGGACAATAAATGATCTGGTTACAGATTGATAGGGCTGAAAATCTCTTCTAAAATATCAAACATTTTTGGCCTCAATTTGTTTTCCATTTCCACCAACTCTTACATTAATTTCTCACTAGGATAATGTTAGGCAATGCTATCACCGAGCCTGGGCTTTCAAAAATACTGTGCTCTCTCAGTTTCCCTAAGCTATGTTTGAACAGGTCTTTTCCCCTTTCTATCATTATATGCAATACTGAACATTTTTAGAGAGATCTGTGTGTGTGTGTGTGTGTGTGTACACAAGAAGAAACTACCAGGACACCGTGTATTTAATGCCACACAAAAGCTTCCTGACAAATGGTACCTTATTTTTTTTTTCCTTCATTAATACTGAAATCTAATTTGCTCATCAATCTTTTCCTTGGTTAGTATAAAATTTTGCTTCTTTTATCCCTCCAAATTACATACCCCATTTTGCACTGGATATAGCATTCCTTTTAATATCACATTTTTTCTTCTATTTGCATCTATTTCAAAAAGATATTGTCCAGAATGTCATCAATTTAATAATTAAAAATACTTCACATATCAGTAATAATTGCCAGAAGTTATCCAAAAGTAATAAAGAAATGTTATTTTCTGTATTTATATAATAAAGGATCCTTTCATTTTCTTCTACTAACGGCATTTAAAGGTCACATAGGCAAAAGTAAGGATAAAGTTGAGTCCGCAAAGCCTGAAGGCTATTCAATTTCTCTTATTCAAATTTATATTGACTGTCAGGTGAGGAAAAAAAATCACATATAAGTTAAATTCATTTTTCCAAACATCTAAGTATTTTTATTCCACAAAATATAAAACAAGGTAGAGATCATCTAATTTCTATTAAAAAAAAAATTTGCCGTATCTTTAGGACAGATACTAAAACATCTCCAGACACATGAAGTATAGTAGCCCTGACTAGACTTTTGAGATGTTTAGTAGTCTGCTTTTGGTATGTTTTAGATGCAGCCCTTTCTGATACTTCAGTTTTAGTATTGTCATTTCAGAGTAATTAAAAATAACAATTTTAAGAAAGAAGAATATAAACCTTGTCTTACATCACTCCCTAGATCATTTTTATAACTTAAAATTAAAAACTGAAGACATCTGTGTTTATAGCAATGTAATAAAAGTTCTGTTCTACTGTTAATGGCTAAGTAAAATTAATTTTGTTCTTGTGCTATTAGACTAATAGAAAATAGGAGTCCTAAAATAAGAGGTTTCATTTACTTGTACTACATTGTTTCTCTTTAGACTGAGATATTAATAGTGTAGTTCATATATTGATTCTGGAAATTTATGGTAGGGATGTTACAATTTTTAGTTTAAAAGAATCATAATTTTTACATACATTTCTGTTTTAAAATGTACCATTTAAATCCTTTTGCAATCTGTAACATCAAATAACACATCAGTCTTGTTAATTAAGAGGAAACGAACTTTGAAAAATAATGACTTTGTAAAAATTTAGCTTTCTCTAAGAAAACATATTCTAAATACAGGGGAAAGAAACATGTGATCCTGAACCAACTAAATGAGATTATATTTACAAGAATGACTCCATGCTTTCTGAGAGGCAGTACCTGATCAAACAAATTCCAGATAATTACTGAAATCCTATATCATATAAATTGTTATTCTGAAATATTCAAAAGTATATTCTGAATTATCTAATAGAGTTAATTATATTCATTAGAAAACTTTGTAATACCTAGCTTCCTAAGGCCTTTAGCTTTTTCCAAGCTACTACTAATACTTTTGTATTTTATTCCCACAAAAATCACTTGGGTGGGTATTGGTATTCCTATTATAGAGTAGCCGAAATTGAACTCAAATGGACTAGTTTATTGCCAAAGATTTTACTCAAGACTTAAATTCCTCTGATTTCAGAGTTGTTTCACCCCAGTGTCTGGTAGCATGAGTTATAATATATGTGCTAAGAGACATGTTTGGAAAAATCCCATTTCAAGAGTCAAAAAATGTTACATGTTTAACCTTAAAAGAAAATTGGATGAATCATGGTACTTCGCTCAGTATTCCTCTTACAGAAAAGTCTACTGTGTTTAAATGGCCTATTTTTATTTCTGATATCTCATGCAGAAAATCAAACACTCCTATGCTCTTGCTGTGATGAGCACCAGGTGTTGTATGGGAATGTTGAATCACTATATGGTACACCTGAAACTAATATTACACTGTATGTTAACAAGCTGGAATTTAAATATTTTTTAAATTAAACATTTCTGAGGTGTTTTACAATAAATAACTTGCAAGAATAATTGCTATTTAGGGTTCTATGTGACTTGTCTTTACCAAGGAAAAAGATCCACTCTTATCAACTGTTTTAGAGAGAAAAGTAACATAATATAAATATCTTTGAATTTAGATAGCTGCTGGAAAAAAAAATGAGAAAGCCATTTGTAGGCCACATTTTGTCTAGGCAGGTACAGACTTAATTTATTTTTACTTAAGATGCATTTCAGATGTTTAAAAATAAGCAGTGGTATTTTAGAAGAAAATACATAAGTGTTCTTGCTCTTCTTAGAATGCTGAGATTAACATTTATCATTTTAAGTCAAAGCATTAAAGCATGTACTGAATATAACCTGGAACGTACAGAATGCACTGTGGAGATGATAAATTTGCTTGATGATTGTGATAATTTGCTTTTTTTGCAGAATAAATATGGAAGGCCCTTGCCTTCTATAAAACAGAATGGTAAAAGTGTGGAATGTGGACCAACCTTGCCTGAAGTTGTATGACAGTTCAGATATCAACCTGTGTCAGAATGGATACATTGGGGTTGCTGGAGTTTGGAATTATTTTTTAAGTAATCAAAATAGAAAAGGAAAGTATAATAAAAATGTCAAGGGAGTTGCTTACTTGGCATCACTTGAATTTATTTCCATAGAATCATAGCTTCTTTTCTATGAGGAATTAATTTGCTTCATAATTTTTCCAGTAAAATCACAGCTACAAAAACAACCAAGAAATACAGTATAACACCATGTGAGCACACACAGAATATATACATTTTGAAGTTACATTTCAAAACATTTTAGAAAGGTTAAGTTGTGTGAAAAGCTGAATTATGTCTCTGCCTTTGCTTCACCTGTTCTTGGCAATATGCCAATTGTGGTCTGATAGTTCCTCCTCTAGTCACTTGAAGTTTTCATCAGCATAACTCTATTCCAGTCTTCTGTGACAGATACTAGGCAGGGCGCCTGGGTGGCTCAGTCAGTTAAGCATCTGACTATTGATTTCAGCTCAGTTTATAACTGTACTTTCATGACATGAAGCCCCGCATGTGGCTCTGCTCTTTTAGTCATAATTCAACATTTAATCATTATTCATTAATAAAATCTCCCTAAAATTAGAATTTAAAGACAATAAATCTTTATTGTCTTTTTAAAAGTAACAATGTGCCCCTACATATTTAGCTTTAAAACAAATATTAAAATCCAGAAGCAATTTATTAACTTATTAAAAACTTTAGTTTGAGATAAATTTCATTGGATTTTTTTCTTTCTCCTCTAACCACATAATTAAACAAAATTTTTCTCCTTGTGAATAGATGGTTTTTAGGAAGAGACATTCCATTTAAAGTAGAATTATCAGCCTATTATTTTTACTTATCTAGCAAAGATAAGGTTCATCACTGAAAAATTAAAAACTATAGTTGAATTAAGAGCTAGCATCAATAAGGGATTATATCTGGAAATTAACATAAAAACGGAGCAAACTGAGGACCCTTGCAGTTTGCCTCACAAGAAAGACATACGTTAAATGAAAGACAGATTTGATAGGAAAGGATAGAAAAGCCAAAAATGTTAGCATATGGCTTCTTATTTATTCTTGAATTAGATCAATTATATTTCTAAATCTACATAACTTAGGAAAAATTAACCAATCAAAGAGAACTTAGAAGGTTGGTTAGAAGGGAAGCCATTATTTTATGGCCCTAGGTTACCCAGCAAAACACTTCTATCCAATAAAAAAAATCAAAACCAACTGTTTCATGTTAGTTCTGCAATTTTTACTGGATATGCTAAAATATATTTTTGCGGGTCTCCTGGGTGGCTCAGTTGGTTAAGCATCCGATTTCGGCCCCGGTCATGATCTCATGGTTCGTGGGTTCAAGCCCCTCGTCGGGCTCTGTGCTGACTGCCAGCTCAGAGCCTGGAGCCTATTTCAGTCTGTGACTCCCTCTCTCTCTGACCCTCCCCTGCTCAAGCTGTGGCTCTCTCTCTCTCCTTGAAATAAATAAAACATTTAAAAAATTTTTAAAAATGAAATAAATTTTTGCAAACAATATTATAACATTCACAAATACCATCATTTTAATATTTCCATATGTATTAGCATTTAATAAAATAGCATAGAATAAATTACTTTAGATTTATTTCACAGAACTTTTTTTTTTCCAAATAAATTTTTGTGGTTACCAGCTAAAATTGAAAAATCCTCTTCCATGTACATATAATTCCCTTTTGCCCCCCAGCATGTCCAGTTTTCCCCTGTTGTAATGACACAGCTATTAATTCCATCCTTCCAAAAGTACCCAGTTTCAAGAATATAAGGAACTCTATAAGGTACATATCAATGCTTATTGAATTTTGTGGTTTCTTTAAATCAGGCACTGCACATTTTTCACTGTAATTTTATTGGATTTATCTATGAGGGAACATTGTCTCATGTTAAAATTAGAATTTCTTTCCCACTGAAATGAGCACAGGTGTTAACTTGCCAATTAAAGTGAAGTAAACTGTCAAATGAAAAATTTTAATTACACTTTCTTCATTTTGACTTTGTCTTTTCATTCTACTGGAGTCCCCACAACAACAGTTTGGGCATGCTGTTCTAAATGATTCAGCCTCAGAGTTCCCTGCGGAATCTCTGTTGCTCACCTGCCGTCAAGAATGTGGCCATTGTCTTGCCTGTCTACGAGGTTGCTGCTGTGACAAAATTAAACATTTAGATTTCTTGTCAGCCCTAAGATTTGTACTTCTGGTAAGAATAGAAGAGATGTCACCTAAGCATATCCCTGTGTGAGGTATGATTTCTCCTAACTGAGAGATGATAAAAGTTCCTTTTTTTTTTTTAATGGAAACTGCCATTTAGATACTTATCAGTCTTCTTTCACAAAGGAATAAATCCTCAAATGTAACAATACAACAGCAAGACAAGAATGTTTCTTTCCTAAATAGCCATGAGTTGGCAGTTTTAGTGTTTTTTTGCCATGCGAGTATTTGGTGAATGTTTAGTGGACATAGGAAATTGGAGTGTTTTTTTTTTTTTAATTAAAGGAAGTTTATTCAACTATATAATATTCATTTTATAACAACTTAAAAATAAAACAGGTAACAAATTAGTTAGGCTGACTTTTAAATTGAAAGAAAAATTACTCCCATTTCCTTAATTTTAAGTTGTAAGAAAAGAATCTGAAATTTTAAACTTCTTAAAATATCATAGTCAAATATATTTGTTTTATAATATGGCTTTCCTGCTGTATGTCATTATATAATTCTGAGTAAATTTATACAAAAATAATCTCCATTTTAGCAGCAAATTCAGAGGTCACCCAAGACATGATAGCAAAATCCTAAATAAGAATCTTATATTTTACGTTTTGGTCATCTACTTTGGAAAGGATAGTCCTTAGTATTTGATGTTCACTCCATAATTGCTTGTATTATACGCACCATCTCAGGCATAAAGTCTATCTCTGAATGACCTTGAGTTTTATGTACTTAAAAGGTAAGACACTAAAAAGAATCATTAGACATGGCTGCACTACACAGACAATGAATTGAAGGGACACATTAAGCCATCATTCCCATTGAGGACTGTATTGACAAACTGAATTATTTTAATCTTAATTAAAAATAATTGTGCTGCGTGTGTGCTTTCTTAGCCTTTAATTAACATAAGCTCTTCAAAACCAAAGTGGCAGCATAATAATGCATTCATAATTTATAGTATAAATGGTGGCCCTAGGGAAAATGCATTGGTATAATTCCCTCGTAGGTCTCTTTGTTGATGTCATACTGCTGATGAGAACGCCAATCAAACCAGAGAATAAACAGGGAAAAAGACAGCCTTAGACATGGATTGTATTTTTTAAAGTATTATATTTTCTTGTTTTGTCACCTTGCATGCCAATTAGTAGTTGATAGTGCCTTATTTTCTACTGTGTGTGTGTGTGTGTGTGTGTGTGTGTATGTGTGTGTGTTTGTGTGTAAATTGTGTGTGGGTGTGGTATGAAGTGTCACAATTCTCAGGCAGGTTAGTCAACAGATGGCAGTCAAGTGAATTTAAAGAAAATAGGCTTTAATTGTAATTCCAACCTAAGTAGCCTGAAAGTAGTTAAAGAGAAATCGATGATCGCTGTGGTAGAGCAGACAATGGCAGGCTCTTCAGAGATAGAACTAATGTTAATTTTCTCTTCTTCCATGAATATCTTTTTTCAGCCTGTGGTTGATGATCTGTATTTTTGTAAAGAATCAGTGGGGCAGATAATTTAAAATAAAACAGACAACCCCCTAAATTATTTGCACATGACCTTGGAAAGAGTTATAAAACTTGAACAGGGAATAGATTCACATTCTTGATTGTTTCTTCATTTTGCTTAAAGTGCAGTGCAAGGTGTCCCAAAGGAATTCAAGGTAAAAAAGGAAAGTCCCAGAATTATCAGTTTGAATCATGGGCATGTGGATTGGCCTCAGGTCTTTCTGCTTGTTTCCCTAACTAAAAATCTAGTGTCTGCTTGTTCTTTATGAGTCTGCTGATTCATTCTATCCTGAGACCAAATATATGATTACAGGCCAGGAATTCCTGAATCCTCTTTAAATAGCATGGCAAATGTAGGTTAGTCTCAATAACCCACTTGGGAATATTTCTTTTTTTTTTTTAAATGTTTTTTATTTATTTCTAAGAGAGAGAGAGAGAGAGACAGCGTGAGCAGGGGAGGATTAGAGAGAGAGGGAGTCACAGAATGAAACAGGCTCCAGGCTCTGAGCTGGCAGTCAGCACAGAGCCCGACGCGGGGCTCGAACCCACGAACCGCGAGATCATGACCCAAGCGAAAGTCGGATGCTTAACCGACTAAGCCACCCAGGAGCCCCCACTTGGGAATATTTCATACAAAATATACATTCTTTTCAATTAAATTTTAGATTTTCTTATTGGTTCCTAATAAGTAAGCACTCTCGGTAAAATTCTGAAATCCATAGTGTACTTTGACTAACAATACAGTAATATTTTAGAGCTGCTTGCAAGCCATGATGAAATAGTTTTATCTTTTTTGGTGTTTCTTTTTCTTCTATTTCTCTGTTTTAGCTTAAATAGAATGTGACATAATGATCCCTACCATAAAAAATTGTTTCATTTTTCCCCATTCATTCCTGCCAGGAAATAAAAAGATGGTTGATGTAATTTTGAATACATGCTTATTTTAACATATCATGTTCCTCTTCTAGAGAAGCAACACATGCACACATACATACATACATACATACATACACACACTTTATAGAAAACTTCAAGGATTTTCTTTATTTGTGGAAAGCTAATATGTATGTATATCTTATCTAAAAAATGTTCTTGTATCATCCAGTCACTTCATTAATTAGAAATTTTGGGTAAAGATTTTTCTCTTAGACTTTCAATTTGTCAGTAAGTGGAGTTAGTCCCACCAATAACAGTGTTTTTGTTAAGTAGAGAGTAGTCATCACAAATTATTTCATTATAATCCAGTTCTATTCAGAGTACTAATCTATTCTCTCTCAAATGTGTTTCACACTCTAAATCATAACAGAAGTACACTTTTCCTGAAGAATAGAATAATTTGGTGGCACTCAGGTGGCTCAGTCAGTTCAACATCCATCTCATGATTTCAGATCAGCTCATGATCCCAGATTTTTGGGATCAAGTCATGAGTCAGGCTCCATTCTCAACATGGAGATTGTAGTTCTCTCTCTCCCTCGCCTCTCCCCTGCTCATGCATGCTATCTCTCTCTCAAAAATAGGGCACCTGGGTGGCTCAGTCTGTTAAGCCTCTGACTTCAGCTCCGGTCATGATCTCACGGTTTGTGAGTTTGAGCCCCGTGTCAAGCCCTGTTTTGGGCTCTGTGCTGATGTTCAGAATCTGGAGCCTGCTTCTGGTTCTGTGTCTCACTCTCCCTCTGCCCCTCCCCTTCTCACACTCTGTGGCTCTCTCTCTCTAAAAAATAAACAGTTATCTCTCTCTCTCAAAAAATGTAGAATAATTTTGCATTTAAATTGTATACATTTTGGATTGTGGTATTTGTTTGAAAAAATAATGAAAAGAAAATTGAAATGAAGTTTAGAAGTCATTCCCCTCATGGGTGGTATTCTTTCTGAACCATCTAAAACTCAGAACATTTCACTCCTTTCCTATTGATCTTTTAATAAATAGCTTACTACTCTGCCTAATTGCACAATACTTGATTGGATACTTCTGGACTTAAAAATTCTCTCTAAAGTGGAAGAAAAATCTACTTTTTAGTAGGTTCTAGGCATTTGCCCGAGTTATAACCCCTTAAAACCAAAGTGGAAAATACTGCCTGATAATACTTTAGAAAAATCCTTCAGATACTTGAAGGCTGCTTTTATCCTCTCAGTTTTCTCTTTCTTTAAGATAAATATCACCAGACTCTGCAACACTCTTCTTTCCTAACTTTAAATATAAAGATTTATGTTTCAGTGAAGCTAATGACAACCTACTCAGCAACTTCCCTGTCGCTGCTCTTAATAGTTGAATCTTCCAGTCTTCATAAGCTCTAGGTAACTGGAAGTTTCCTTTTGGAATTTTTCTGACTGGACTGAATTTCATATCAATTATTTTTCCTGTGGAATTTTCAAAGAGAATTTGATAATCATGTCTTTTTTTTTTTAAAGACTGGCTAAAGTAAGTCTCTGGCTAAACAGAGACCCCTTCAAATTTATAGTGATGAAATAATTCAGTTTTTCTGGGATTTTTTAAAATGTTTTTTTATTTATTTCTAGGAGAGAGAGAGAGACAGCGTGAGAAGGGGAGGGTCATAGAGAGAGGGAGTCACAGACTGAAGCAGGCTCCAGGCTCTGAGCTGGCAGTCAGCACAGAGCCCGATGCGGGGCTCGAACCCACGAACCGCGAGATCATGACCTAAGCAAAAGTCGGACGCTTAACCGACTAAGCCACCCAGGCGCCCCTTTCTGGGATTTTTAATGTCCTGAGGAATTGTTTTCAGTTCCTATTTCTTCATCTTATTGACAAAGATATCAAGAGAGAATTAGATTATTTCTAAAATCTGAGTATTTTAGTTTGTTTAGAGCATCCTTTTGAAATAAAGTAGCTTAGTATACATCCAAACAAAAGCTGAGAGAATTAGTTCAGGGCCTGTCATCCCTTGAATAATCTAATAAAATACCAAGTAATCACTAGTTATTTTCACAGTGTCTAAAATCCAGTTTTTTATACTTTAAAAATTTTTAAAAGAACAATTGTTGAAATATCTCTTGCCATAAGTTTTGTTTCTGTTTCCAAAGATTATCAATAACTATATCAGTAATGTTTGCAATACCCCATGATGCAATTTATCTGTATTAGGAAAGTAAAAAATACTTGAAATATCTGCCCACCCCCTTCCGCATTTCTGGAACTTAATTCATCCTTTAAGAATGTTCCTTATATTTCTACCTTAAAATTCTCTCTGAGAAAATCAAAGCAAAATAGGAATTAAGCAACTGTGTTTTTTTTTTCCCCTCACTTTTTAATCCTATGCCCTGTAACTCCCAAGTTTTCATTTATTCATCAAATGTTGGGTGTTCTTTCTCTTAAGTTCAAGGCATTCAAAGTTAAATAACACCTCAGGATGCCTACTATATCCAATAATCTTCTGTACTAAATATTCTTCTGAAATTATACTAAGTTTACACATTCAAAAAACATATCATAGAAAGACCTTTTGTTGTCTTTAGAATTAAAGTTCGTTTTTTTAGAGTCTTCTACATAATGTGGGGTGGAGCTGGTGATTACACATTATTCAGTTTGCGTGGGTCAAAGCAAAGGGTGATAAGATCCAGGTCTTTACATCCAGCACCTTTATTATGTAAGCTAAAAATAAATGATGTCTTCAGAACATCTATTTTGGCTATTAGGACAATAATATGAACATAATAGGAAATTACTTATGAACCTGTGCATCTGGTAAAGAGAAGGGAATAAAACTATTCTTATCAGAGTGACTACCATATGAATGTGGTTTTAAAAAGCTTTGTAATTCTCATCTTTCAATAATTATTGAATTAGGAAGATATAACTTTAAAAACATTGATATATTTTTTCAAAGCATTATTAGGATTTCATAAAAATCTAAACATTTTTTTCTACATTAAACTATTTGTTACAGAGGACAGAAGGAAGGTCAAGGTCAAGGATTATGGGACAGATGGGAGAATAGTCAAGATAATTGGCCTTTGATATTATCTTCAACTTTAAGAATAATAGCCATTTACAAATATACATATTCACACAGATATACAACCCACCTTCATTATTCAGATCCTGTGTTTGTAGAATTTCCTACTCATTAAAATGTGTTTATAAACCCAAAATTAATATCCACTGCACTTTTATGATCATGCATGGACATGCAGACTGGTAAGAAATTAGTCTCATTCAGGACATGTTCTCAGCCAAGTTCAAACACTCTAAGATGACACTCTGCCTTTTGTTTCAGTTCTCATACTGTAAACAAATATGTTTCTCATGGTCTACTTAGTGCCATGTTGCTTTTGTATTTTTGTGTTTAGTTGGAGATTTCACTATTAAAACTGGCCCCCAAACATTGTACTATAGCACTTCCTAGTATGTTTAAGGTCAAGAAGGTGAAGGTTTTACACACATGAGTTACAGTGCTGTAGGCTTTAAGTTCAATGTGAATGAATTATCAATATAGTACAACCAGAAAAAAGAAGAGGATTTTTGTAAAATGCACATGAAGCCATCAGCATAATTCTAAAGTAGTAGTTACCATATAATGAAGCTATGATAAAATGGAAATGTGGCTAAATTTATATATTAATAATATTACAACTGTTTTATAAAAGCACAGTAGATTTTCACCATTCTGACAGATATGGTCTCTGTCAGATACCACAATATCTCATTGTGCTGTTGATTTGCATTCCACTGAAGATTAGTGATGTTGAGCATCTTTTCATGCATCTGTTGATCATCTGCATGTCTTTAGAAAAATGTCTATTCAGAGGATGCTATTCAGTCAGTAGGACATATAACTTCTAATCTAGGGGTCATAAGTTCAAGCCAGCCCTTATAGAGTGTAGAACTTACTTTATTTTTTTTTACAAATAGTTTATTGTCAAGTTGGTTTCCATATAATGCCCAGTGCTCATCCCCACAAGTGCCCCCCTCCATGCCCATCTTCCCCCTCCCCCCCAACACCCATCAGTCCTCAGTTTGTTCTTAGTATTCCAGAGCCTTTCATGGTTTGCCTCTCTCCCTCTCCTCTACTATTTCCCCCCTTCTTCTCTCCCTTGGTCCTCCGTTAAGTTCCTCCTAATCCTCCTATACGTGCAAACATATGATATTTGTCCTTCTCTGCCTGACTTATTTCGCTCAGCATAACACCCTCAAGCTCCATCCATGTTGCTACACATGACCAGATTTCACTGTTTCTCATTGCCATGTAGTATTCCATCATATAGATAAACCACATCTTCTTGATACATTCATCCATTGATGGACACTTAGGCTCTTTCCATGTTTTAGCTATTGTGGAGAGTGCTGCTATGAACATTGGGGTCCATGTGCTCCTATGCATCAGCATTTCTGTATCCCTTGGGTAAATTCCTAGCAGTGCTATTGCTGGGTCCTAGGGGAGTTCTAGTGTTAACTTTTTGAGGAACCTCCATGCTGTTTTTCAGAGGGGCTGTACCAGTTTACATTCCCACAAACAGTGTAGGAGGGTGCCCATTTCTCCACATTCTCGCCAGCATCTAGAGTCCTCTGATTTGCTCATTTTAGCCACTGACTGGCATGAGGTGGTATCTCAGTGTGGTTTTGATTTGTATTTCCCTGAGGAGGAGGGATGCTGAGCATCATTTCATGTGTCTGTTGGCCATCTGATGTCCTCTTTGGAGAAGTGTCTGTTCATATCTTCTGCCCATTTCTTTACTGGGTTGTTTGTTTTTCAGGTGTGGAGTTTGGTGAGTTCCTTATAGATTCTGGATATTAACCTTTTATCTGATATGTCATTTGCAACTATCTTTTCCCATTCCGTTGGTTGGCTATTAGTTTTGTGGGTTGTTTCCTTTGCTGTGCAGAAGCTTTTAATCTTGATGAGGTCCCAATAGTTTATTTTTGCTCTTGATTCTTTTGCTTTTGGGATGTGTCAAGTAAGAAACTGCTGCGGTGGAGGTCAAGGAGGTTGCTTCCTGTTTTCTCCTCTAGGGTCCTCATGGTTTCCTGTCTCACGTTCAGGTTCTTTATCCATTTTGAGTTGATTTTTGTGTGTGGTGTGAGAAAATGATCTGGTTTCATTCTTCTGCATGTTGCTGTCCAGTTCTTCCAGCACCATCTGTTAAAGAGGCTGTCTTTTTTCCATTGGATATTCTTTCCTGCTTTGTCAAAGATCAGTAGGCTGTATACTTTTGGGTCCACTTATGAGTTCTCAATTCTGTTCCTTTGGTCTATGTATCTGTTTTTGTGCCAATACCATACTGTCTTGATGATGACAGCTTTGTAGTAGAGGCTAAAGTCTGGGATGGAGATACCTCCCATTTTGGTTTTATTTTTCAGTATTACTTTGGCTATTCGGGGTCTTTTGTGGTTCCATACAAACTTTAGGATAGTTTGTAGAACTTACTTCAAATGCATACATACATACATACACAAATAACAAAAAAAGAAAAAACTTAATTAAATAAATAATTCCTCTGTCCATTTTTTAATCACATTTGTTTTGGTTTGGTGTTGAATTATGTAAGTTCTTTATGTATTTTGGATATTAACCCCTTATCATGTATATCATTTGTAAATATCTTTTCTCATTCACTAGATTGCCTTTGTTTTTTGTTGATAGATATAGATATTGATATATATACACATTTATTATATTTGCTATTTGTATCTATAATTGACTGTCATATTTTACTCAAGTTTTATTGATTTTCTTAAATATTTTTATTTATTTCTAGGAGAGAGAGAGAGAGACAGCGTTAGCAGGGGAGGGTCAGAGAGAGAGGGAGACACAGACTCTGAAATAGGCTCCAGGCGCTGAGCTGGCAGTCAGCACAGAGCCCGACGCGGGGCTCTAACCCATGAACCGCGAGATCATGACCTAAGCGAAAGTCGGATGCTTAACCTACTAAGCCACCCAGGCGCCCCTAATTTTTTTAATTTTGAGAGAAAGAGAGAAGGAGAAAGCACAATTGAGGTTAGGGTAAAAAGAGAGGGAGTGAGAATTCCAAGTAGTCTCCATGCTGCCAGTACAGAGCACAATGTGGGGTTCAGTCTGACTAACTGTGAGATCATGACCTGAGTCAAGATCAAGAATTGAAAGCTTAATGGACTGAACCACCCAGGCACCCCTACTGAGTTTTTTTTTTTTTTTGAGAGTTCAATATATCACATTAAAAGAAGTAATTTTAATAACTGAATTTTCGTAATGTTTCACATATTAAGAACTTAAACTGTTTTTCACATATGTTCAATTCAGGAAACCAGATTTTATGGATTTTAAAATGCCTTTTTTTAAAACATTAATTTATTTTTGAGAGAGGAGAGAGAAAGAGAGAATGCAGGCATGCTCTCAGCACACAGCCCATCCTCAATCTCACAAGCCATGAGATCATCACCTGAGCTGAAATCAAGAGTCAGGCACTTAACCAATGGGGCCACCTAGATGCCTCGTAAAATGTTATTCTGCCCAATATGAAATCATGTCTTATCACTTTACTGTATTCATTTATTTGTCCTAAATCTGACAGAAGTTAAAAATAAAGACCATATTTTAAGTTTCCTAAGCATACTGGCCTTCTTCCAGAGATAGTACAAATTGATAGTTTAGAGAAGCAAAATAAAAGAGAAAATAGTATTTTTTAAGGTATCTTTTTGCATTGCTGGAACTATGAGAGTGATCAACGGAAGCATTTGTTACCCCATGGATATCAAATTTCCTCTATACTCAACTACTGTGTTTGGATAACTGAGACTCTCCCAGGCAGAAGAGTCGCATCATTAAATTAAGAGTTACAGATTGATACTTTTACATATTTATTAAAACAAGTTTCCTGAGGAGCACAAATAAGCAATATTGTTAACCTAGTTTTCTTAAAATATACAAAAGTGCAGTGAAATAAATATTTTTAAAAAATATTTTAAATCATTTTTCATTTTGATTGGCTACCCAATTAGGACAAATTAATTAGATTTTTACTAACAGTAATCTGAAACATTATTTTGTGCTTAAAAGTGATTCTTAAAATTATCATAAATATATGATATCTATTGATTGAATAGTAATAATAGATACAGGCTGCTAGGATTGAACCTTGACTGTTTTGATCCATTCTAATTTTTCATATATCTTGCCAGAATAAACTAACTTTAAGAAAAGTAAGTTATTTTAACAACAATGTGTTGATACATGTATATCAAATACCAATATGTGATCTCAGAGTATCTGCAATAGTATGTTTTGAAAATAATAACTACTATAAATATACATTTTAGTTGTCTCACAAATTTTTTAATGTTCTTGTTATTTCTTCCTAGAACAAGAACACTTAAAAAAATCACAATGACAACAGTAAAACATACTGTTGTTCTCATAAGGATGCAATGTGATGGACAGAATGTCAAAATAATCAGAGCAAATGATGGAACATTCTCAGAGGAAATTTAATTCTTCTCTGGTGAATTTCATAATCTGACAGTGCGTGTTTTTCAGGGATCATGATTTTTGGTCTGTGTCAAAGAGGTCAAGTATTTAAAGATCTCCTACTGGTTAAGCTGTCCTAAAGTTCCCTTGGTAGATATACTGTTTTGAGACATAAATTATCTGAACTTTAAAATCTGGCAGTCTCATTGGCATTCTTGGCAATAAGATTCATCTTGTCTGAATGTGAAAATCAACATTGATTTTAGTTAAATATGAGCATATTTCTAATAAGTTCATGTATTTCTTTCATCTGGACTCACATAGCTTTTTAGATACATTTGTGAAAAGAAAGTAAGGGACTTACATAATTCTTTCATGATTATGGTAGCAGCGACATGGTTGGTGAGTCATTTTTTAAATTTCATCATTTATGGTGCCTGAGTGGCTCAGTCCATTGAATGTCCTAATCTAGATTTAGGCTTCAGTCATGATCCCCCAGGGTTGTGAGATCAAGCCCAAAATCAGGGTCTGTACTGAATAGAGGCTGCTTGAGATTCTCTCTCCACCCCACTCTGCTCCCCTCTGCCCCTCTCCCCTACTCACGTTCTCCCTCTTTCTCTCTCTCAAACAATTTTTTAAAAAGTTAAAAAATATATAAGACTAAAAATAAAATTTCATTATTTTACTGACTCCTTTGAGCAAGCTATTAAAGATCACTTTTCTTTTTAAGTGTTTTTTGTGTTTGTTTGAGAGAGACAGACAGACAGAGAGAGATCAGGGGAGGGGCAGACAGAAAGGGAGACAGAGAATCCGAGAGAGAGAGAGAGAGAGAGAGAGAGAGAGAGAATGATCAGGGGGAGGGGCAGATAGAAAAGGAGACAGAGAATCCGAAGCAAGTTCCAGGGTCTGAGCTGTCAGCACAGAGCCTGACAGGGGGCTCGAACCCACGAATAGTGATGAGATCATGACCTGAACCGAAGTCGGATGCCTAACCAACTGAGCCACCCAGACGCTCCCACTTTTCTTGGCATTGAGGAAGCCCTTCCTGGAGCTTACAAAAATATGTCATTTAAATTAAAGTCTACATGGAGAACTGGTAAAATCTTTCAGAAAGCCAAAATGAGTTCAAACTTTCAAAAAACTGGCATAATGAGTGAAATCTACTTAGTTTTCCCATTAGACTTTGTTTAGATATACTGTGATAGAAAAACTTTCTTAGCTTATTGATTCCACTTTTAATTTATTGGCTAGTGTGGAAATAACAACACTGGGGACATTGAATTACTGTTAGCCCAAATTATTTTACCTATATGAGTTTTCTAATTCAGTTCTAAATTTTATGAAAAGTTTGGTGAACAAAATTGTACTAACTATCCAGAACTTTACCTGTTTTTAACTGTTTTTTTAAGCTTTTTTACCCTAAAAAGCAAAAATGAAATATACTTAGGCATCAGGAGTCATTAAGAGTTCTTTTTCTAGGGGTGCCTGGGTGGCTCAGTCAGTTAGGTGTCTGATTCTTGCTTTCAGCTCAGGTCATGATTTCATGGTTTGAAAGTTTGAGCCCTGCATCAGGCTCTGCTCTTACAGTGTCTAGCCTGCTTGGGTTCTCTCTCTCTCTCTTCCCCCCCTTCTCTCTCTGCCCCCTCCCATTCATGCACACTCTCTGTCTCTCTCTCTTTCTCTCAAAATAAATAAAATCAAAGCAAAATAAAATAAAACAAAGAGTTCATTTTCTAAGAAAATCACATGGCCAAAATGTTATAAGTCATCTATTCAAAGAGCCATCATTTACCATCTCTGAAATTGGGATGCATTTGATGATAGATGATGTACTGTATTTTAATTGATGAAGTTTCTTCTCAGAGTGATACATAAAATTGTAGCTTGTCTTATAATTGGCTTATAGGTTTTAAAGAAATAAATTTCACTTCAGACATATTTTTATAGGTGAGAGAAATGTTATTTTTGAATTGGCTTGAGGAGTTTCTATTCTTAGGATATATTTGTCAGTTGATCATTTAAATTCTCACACTATTGTTTCTTCAAGAGGAGTTTTACAGTCAAGCCTTTGGAGAGTTAAAATGAAGGGTAGTTGGTTCCCTGATTTCAGTTCGATTTTCATAACCTAAAGAATACCTAGAAATGTGCTTCATAGCAATTTCAACTTAGCTTCCAATTGCTTTATGAATAATATTTTGTGATAACATATTTTTGACTCTCTGTGGTTTTATACTAGTTTTGGGGAAAGAAGAAGAGAAAATTGTGGGCTAGTATTGTAAATAACAAAATTATATTTTCCTGAGACCTTAGAATTATAATGAAATACTGTGAACACCCAAGTACTTTTAATATCAAAATGTGCAATGTATTAAGTAGTCCAGAAAGGGAAAATAACATAGGTTAGGGAAAAGATAGAATAATGACCCATTTGGCCCCAAATGTTATAGAACTTAGCTGTTCTTACAACTCAATCTTCAAGAAATTTATAAGAAAAAAATGCATGTTTGTACTAACACACCCAAGTTATTAAAACAACTAAACATTTGCATTTGTTGAAATGCTAAATTTTAAATAGTGTTACCACTTATTTTTAAATTCTATGCTTTTATATGGGATCTTCAATTAGGTGCTTTCAAACATTTTAAACAGATTTGGAGTGATACAGCAGAAAATGCCACTTAACAGAGCTAGCAGCCAACAAAAATTCTGAAATATCCATGTTGTTACTTCAGTTAAGTTCTACTTAAAAAAAAAAATTTATACTCAAATCTTATGATAGTCAAACCAAATACTAAAGATTTGTAAAATACTGTGATTATTATAATTTAATATCAATTTTATGTAGAGCATCAGTTTTAAATCCTAATTGCTCACAAAGTTTGAGATCTCTTGTTTTCCTTAAGAAATGTGAGGAATAATTTAGCAGAATTGTAATGATGCTTTACATTCTATGTGATTGGCTATCTGATGCAGAGTAAATCACTTTCACCTATGTATCTATCTCCTAGTAAGTTGGGAAACTAATATTTTTCAAAGAAGTTTATCAAGCTTTCCTTGGGATGAAAATAGTGGTACTTTATAAATATTTTTGGGTGAGGGAGAAAAGAATTATCAAAGCAGAGAGTCCTAGGATTTTCAAAGTCACATCGATTATTACTTTGAAAAAAATACAAATTATTAGAAAACAAAATGTACCATATACTTATAGTTCTATGTATTTACCTTCATATTCACATTGTTTTCTATTTAACAGAAAAAACACACAAACATAAGTACATATATCCTATGTTTAATTACTTTCGCACTGTTTTGGTACCAATGAGAACATGCTCTTGGGTTTGATAATTAATGATG
This sequence comes from Hyaena hyaena, assembly GCF_003009895.1. Classification (NCBI taxonomy): domain Eukaryota; kingdom Metazoa; phylum Chordata; class Mammalia; order Carnivora; family Hyaenidae; genus Hyaena; species Hyaena hyaena. The sequence continues at coordinate 138,697 of NW_024081433.1, forward strand.
AAGAAGTATATTACATGAAGATAATGTAAATGAGTTACAAGGGAAGCCAAATTAAAACATGTCTGTGATGTTTCCTCTCTTCTCCTTAAACTAAGCAACATCTACTTATAATATACAAGGATGACAAAATTGGCAATGTACTGATATATTCTAATAAAAAGAAGCATACATTTAAACACTAAATGATGCAGAAGTCTTAAAAAGAAAGAGAGAATGAGAGAAAGGTAACCAAGCTTTTAGGACTCATCTCTCAGAATGAAACTCTTCATTGAGAATTCTTTCAGGTAAAGGATGCACATGGAGGCAGTAATCAAGTAGATGCATTAAATGACAAGAAATATTATTGAGATATAACGTAGTACACCTAAGCAGTATATTTATTTGTTCTTCAGAAACCCTTATCCACCTAGTTTCCTCTTAACCACTATTTCTTGTCACCTTAGTGAGTGAAGTTCAAAATGTTGTGGATTTCAGGTCGTGCAAAGGAAAACAAAATTGCTCAATTAGACTCTCGAGAAAGGCTTCATTTGTCATTGTGAATTACTTTGGTCATTGGCCACTATTAAGAAGGAAAAAGGGAAGGGAACAAGGTATCATGCTCTGTGAACAGGTCAAATTAAACTAGCCAGATGGGTTCATGGTGTCATACATATTGTAGAAAAAAGAAAAAGAAAAAAGCTTTGATAGCTGATAACTTAATTATCTGCCACTATCAGTTTGGAAGGGCTTTTAAACATGTCCAAAATGTCTACCAAATTTTCAGCAGGAATGACAGCAGATTTTTAAGTAAGGATAAAAATGCAGCAGTCTTTCTAGAATAAAACTCTGACAGACTATGATGAATTACCTTATTATAGTTGCTCGCATGACAAATGTACTTTTGATCAGTGTTTCTTCCTGGGAATAGTTGAGCTTATCCAGAGGCAAAAGTTGAAAGGAAATGAGAGCTAACTAGTAATCCTAAGTGTAATACATCAGCATTTCTATGAAAGTATTCAAGAAAACCTTATCAATTACTGTTTATGTCAACAGAAAGTACTTTCTCTAGTCCCTCATGATATAACCTCTTTTTGAGAATTTAAGTGACTTTTTAGTTTTAGACAGGGAATATAGATGACAGGGAAGGTTTTCATTTTTTTGTGTTTTTTTATTTTCTTTATGAGTATTATAAGTTACGCTGCTTTTAAGAGGATCCTCAAGCATGTTCCAAGTCCTAGTTTTGGATGATACAGTAGCCACATTTATTTAACTATACCCCTAATGCAAACCTTTTTATTGATTCAAATATTCTAATATCGAAAAAATGAGCAATTGGGAAAAAGTGAAATTAAGAAAACAGTGCATTTCTAAACATATAATTTAAATCACTGAGTAACAAATCTCTTAATAAGTTTATTTATTTAAAGGAAAATGATTTCAAAATATTTCTGCATTTGCATAATCTTGCTGCTATTAGAAAACATGATCAGGAAACCAAAGACATTTCCCAAATAGTTGCATTATTTTTTTATGTTACTATTTAAGGACAGGTTTTACATATATCTACTGAGTTTCATAATTTTACATGAAAGACCAAATAAAGCTAAAATTTTAGTCACTACTTAGAAATTAAGTGTAGAAGATTAGTTTTTAATGTTTTGTATATATACTTTTTTGTTTCATATGTCTTTAACATTTCCTAGATCATGCTGACATCATTTTTTATTTGAAGAAATTTATTTCCTGAGTAGTTTCTTTTAATTTTTCTGTTACATGATATATTAATAGTTGATCACATAATTGTGGATTGCTAACATTTTTGTATATATCTTTTCACATCTATTTGGATAATTGAGCAGATCAAGTGATAATTATCTAAGCAGATCCCAATGTTCTACTACTTCTGCCTTCAGAAAAAGTGTGACGTGTCCAGATAGTTAATGGTGCAGGGTGATCTAGCTAAGAAACTCTCACAACTACCTGGTCAATATGCATATTCACTGAAGCTTAGTTTTCACAATATTATGTATATAAGAAATGAATGTTTGTGTCCTGGAGTCTACGAACACATCATCGGTCATGTATTTCTCTCAGTCTCTTAGAGTGTACTGTTTTTTGTGTAGAATGTATTCCATGTGAATGGGAACTGAACAGTAATTTTCAAACTTGCCTGGACCCATTAGTAAGCCATATTAACAGTTTACATATTTATGAACAATATTTTTAAAATAGAGAATAGATTATACACAAATATATGAATGATTAATACTTTATGGCACTTTCATTTTAACTGTATGCATGCATGTATTCATACAGGCTAATACGTTCATAGGGTCATATCGCACAATGCATTTATTTACTGTATAAATACATTTACACAGTAAATACATTTACAATGTATTTATTTACTATAAAAGATCCTAGTGTCTCCTAGGAGAAGAAGGAAGCATTAATACAGTAACAGCAGATAAACTCAACTGGCATTTCACAAGGTAAAGGCTAAGAAGAGGCTTCTCATCTTTGTTGCTTTTATAACCATGTGAGGCGTTTTTGAAACATAGAGATGAATAATTTCTAATCAGAAGAATTAAATCCCAAACACCTGGTGTCCATATGTTTTGTTTTTGTTTTTAGAGCTTTACAGGCAATCAGGATATGTATCCAAGTTCTAAAACCTCTGCCATGGAGTAGCGATCATTATGATTTCATTTTTAAATTGTCTTTTTTATTTCACTTGGTGATTTTTGACATTTGATATCATAGGATTTGAGAATATTTAAGTATCAACAACTACAAATTAATAAATTAAAAAAGGACACTTGGGCAGTATAAAACTTGTTCAAGGGATTTTTATATATTACAGATATATATTTATGCATATACAAACTTTTGTTTACCAGTCAATGAGAGGAACATCAGAGAGACAAATAGTATAGTTAACTGACCTGGAGTATAAGTATTGGAAACACAGTAATTGTATAAGTATAAGTATAAGAACACAGTAATTGATTTTCCATTCTCTTTCAGTTAATTATATGTTAGCCTTCACTGAATGATAATTTAAAATCTTTGATATTTTTAGAGGTGCCAGGCTGGCTCAGTAGATAGAGCATCCAACTCTTGATCTTGAGGTTGTGAGTTTGAGCCCCATGTTGGGCATAGAGATTACTTTAAAAATAAATAATAAATAAATAAGAGATTAAAACACACACACCACACATCTTTAATGTTTTTATTTATCTCTCTGTTTATTGTTTGTGTATGTTTTTTAAGATCATAATTTCATCCTTTTCACTTAAAGTTCAGCTTTCCTCTTATAAATCCTCAATTCTTGGGGTACCTGAGTGTCTCAATCTGTTAAGCATCTGACTTCAGCTTAGGTCATGATCTCATAGCTCATGAGATGTTGAAGCCCCACATCAGGATCCCTGCTGTCAGCACAGAACCTACTTTGGATCCTCTGTCTCCTCTCCTTGTCCCTCCCCACCTCATCCTCTCTCTCTCTCTCTCTCTCAAAATAAAAACAAATCCTGTTTCTTACATTCTTCTTTCCTCTCTTTAAGAGTTGAAACTGCTGGTTTGTTTTTTTTTTTTACTTGAGATGAATGTCAAAATTTTATTGCTTGAGATGAATGTCAAAATTATAAAATGTCTAGCATTAACGCAGAGATGTACAGAGGTCCAGGGCCACTTGAGAAGTAAACTGACCCTCTTGCATTTCTTCCTCACTGTCCTAACTACCAGTTGTTTTGCACATCTGTGGCTGAAGCTGGAGAGAAGAGCAGCATAAGCCATGTGAACACGTCGATTTGGACTTCCGTGTTCCTTTTACTTGGTTCTGTTTGTTTTGTTCTGCCTAATTGAGCTGCTCTTTAGCTCGTAACTCTCAAAGTCAGTACAAAGTCAAATCCAGAGAAGACCTAAATGATATAAACAAGTTTGACCAGCCCAAGTGATGTGAGTAAGTTTGACATCTTTTTAGAATGTGTGAGCAGGACCAGGATATGCAAGGCTAACTTTCCAGCCTTAGTCCCGATCGTTTTCAATAACAGAAGGTCAGGCTGCAGCAGTGCATGTTGAAATATAAAATGAACACAGCACAAATTGGGAAATAAAGAATTTCAAAGATTGTATTTTAATTTGATAGAATTCTTCTTATCTTTATTCTGCAGTTTTGGTTTTATGTTTTTGTATTGATGCTAACTATATTTTTGCTGATATATGCTTCATGAAAAATGAATTGCCACATTTCTACATGTATGTTGGTGTGGTTTCAATAACTGTTGTACAAAAATTCATCTCTTTTATTAAAAGTAAAATTATCCTTTTAGTGCTAAGGGTATAATGTATTGCCTAGAATTTTTTAAACTAACAGACCCAAGCAACAGATATACTATCATTAAGTTTCTTTACCTTAAAACACTTTGTCAGATAACTTATTCAAAACAAGAATAACAAACATTAATTATGGTAGAAAGATAAATGTATCAAGGTAAACATGGGGATTTTTTTTCAAAGCTTATATTTCAATCATGCTGTTAAGTCATAGTTGGAAGTTTTTTTACTGGTCTGAAAAAGACCCATATCTACCTTTTTTGAGCAGAACAAGGTAGGGCGCCTGGGTGACTCAGTTGACTGAGCATCTGACTCTTGATTTCGGTTAAGGTCATGACCCCAGCATCTTGGTATTCAGCCTGTGTCAGGCTCTGTGATCAGCATGGAGCCTACTTAAGATTCTTTCCCTCTCCCTCTCCCCCTCTCTCCCACTCATGTTCTCTCTCTCTAAAATAAAAAAAAACAACAGAACAAAGTGGATAATATGTTTAATATAAATAATTCTTTATATTGAAACACTATTAAAATCCATATGATTTGTCCCTTACAAGTCTAGTTCCCCTAGTAATAGTATTCTCCTTCAAGGAATAGAATCTTAATCAAAATATTTGTCATCATAGTCCTAAAGCCTCCCAAGGTGAGTGAGTGGATGAGTGAATGAAAGAAAAAAAGAATTTCATTCTTTGGGTTCCTCAGTATTATTGCATTTATGGATGGAGTTTTACACATAAATGACTTCTCATGATCCCAAGTATGTATCAAAAAAAGTGAATAAGTGCATCTGTCTCTTAGTGATAATTTTACCAATAACCAATTTTTGTACTCATGACAACATCCAGATATGCAATTACAATTTTCTAGAACTTTTTAAAATTGCCATTATTGCTTAGCCAAGTTATAAATGTCTGCTGAATTTTGCCCTAATTATGTATTTTTGCTCATTTTTACACAGTAGTGTGTCTCTTCATCAGTAGTAAGGATTTCTACAATGTTCCAGGATGAAAGATCTTTGGAGATTATCTCATCCATGTGCCTTCAATATATAGATTAGGAAATAAAGATCAAAGAGGTGAAATACAGAAGTTGTCTTCATGGCCATTCCCAAGATGGACTTCCATTAGCGTATATTGTTTCTTGTATCATATCCTTTTGCTATTTATGACAATTTATATCATTTGATACCCACAATATCATGAGTTAGTAATCTATTTCAAAATAGCTAGTACTAGCGGCAACCGAACTATGACCCTTTGCAGAAATTTATACTGTTTCTACTGTGTCCTAAATAATGTGTACTCTATAAAGAGAAAGCCAGTTTGGCTGTGCATTAGGATTCCTATGATATGGATATTGTTGCATTTGACCGTATCGCTGAGCTCTCGAACTCTTCTTTCGTGTTCCTGGATCAGTTTGTCTCTTTTTTTTTTGTCAGCTTCTTGTTTTTCTATAATAGTGTCTTCTAAATCACTTATTCTCCTTTCTGCCTCTTCAATCCGTGCATTGGAGGCCTCTAATTTATTATGTATCTCATTTATCACATTAGGAAGATTGCTACCAAACATTATTCAAGAACAGAGAATATGCTTTAAAAATAAGTGATTTTACTTGGAAAGATGACCCAAGAGAAGTTGGGGTGACATTAAGGATCCCAATTTGAGTAAAAAAGAAAGGCTCTATATTGAAAGAATTCAAAAGGGAAAATCAAATCATCGGAACAGACCAAAGCTGGGAGACTGGTATCTCTTTATCTGAGACTATGAGTTCAGTGAGAATCAAGTAAATACAAAATGAAAACTTCCTTGCCCTTGTTTTGAACTTAAGAAGAAGTGACTTAAGTTCAGTAGTTGAGGCCTTGAGAGATTTTAATACCTGAGAGCAAATCAGCAATAGCATTGCTGAACAGAGTGGATTCTTTAAAGAAAAATGAGGAACTTGATCCTGAAAGATATATCAGACACGTGCACCTGTTCATTTTCAAGAAAGACTGGCTAGTAATCACTATCCAAATGAAGTCAAATTATTTTTATTTTAACATTGAATATATGTCAAAATTATGCTGCCAAACTATTAAAGCACATTTAATTCTTTTTATAAAGAATTTATTTCTTTTACTTTTTAAAAGTTTATTTGCTTATTTTGAGAGTGACAGAGAGAATATCAACAGGGAAGGGGCAGAGAGAGAAAGAGAGAGAGAGAGAGAATCCCAGAGAGAGAGAATTTGCTGGTGGTATAGAGCCCAACATGGGGCTCAGACTCACAAAACTAAGATCATCACAGTTCATCCTGAGCTCCTTTAAAAGAGAGTCAAAGGAATAATGATTTCCAAAGTAAAGTGAAAAAATAGTTGGAAATCAAGATCTGTATGACCCTACGTAAATCACTCCATGTCTCTAGATGTTAGTGTTTCACATTTAGGAAGTTAGAATTAACTGTCCCTCTCCACCTCCCAAAAATGAATAAATATTAAAAAAAAAAAAACTAAAAAAGGAAAATGGAAATTACCATGAACTACTGGCACAGGGTCCATGAGTCAGGCAGTAGAGCATGTTGGAAACATAATGCCTGATGGTATCATTATCACTATCATGGTCCAAACAACATTGCAATTCATATCCTCAGAAGCTACTGTGGCCTGGTTTGGAAACTGATAACACTAATTAGCTTTCCTAGTGACTGCGTTTTAAAAAAATAGGTAGAGACACAATTAGATGGCATGTTTAAAGGATTTGAGTTACATCAATTGTTTCCAGTTTTTAAATGTTATATCTCATCTCTATAATATGAATTTAGTTGTGGTTTTCATCCATGCGGGCAGAGGTAGTCTACCAGTCTGTAGATAGGCTTCTTATTTTGGAAAACAGCATGTTACAGTTAAAGGCATATTGTGCCATGAATATAGTCTAGACATACAGGCAATATTAAAATTAAAATTCTATCCATGTAAATGTATCACTTCTAAAAAATGTATTGTATTTAGCTTATTATGAAATAATGGAGAATCTTCTTATAATCTCAGAGTGCCAATCTTCCTATAATTATGGTAATAATAATTTAGATTATGCCTTTTCAAAAGAATCTAGGACAGTTTATAAATAATAAACAAAAAATAAAGCAATCTGGGCTCACTGCCCAGATTATCACAAATATGTACAATAGAGCAAAGAAAATAAATACTTATAAGCACAACTAACTTCATAAAGAGGTAAAAAAAAAAAGGAACAGCAATTGGTCAAAACCATGCTAGAAAATAATTATAGGCCTTTGATGAATCTTCTTTGTAAAAGCTATGTGTATCTCTAAGATTATTTTTTTCTTTAGAATTCTTCAGTAGTCCCTTTGAGATAAACACAAAGGAAACAAAAGAAGCTACCTATGCCTCCACCATTTTACATGTTGGAGAAATATCATCCAAGGAAACTACAATTTACCTACAATCTACAAATCTGTCTTAACTATGTTAATTGGAAAATCAACATATTCCAATTAGAAATTCTACCTCTCAAAACAGACATTATGTGAAACGAATTCCATTCTTAGTGGTAAACAGCAACATAGAATTATTTTACATGCCTAAAATTGCCCAGAATTGCTTCTTAATATCGTATTGATGGGACATTCTAGTTTATTGAATCACAAAACACTGTTGCTTTTTTTTTATTTTAATTTTGAAAGGTTTACAAAATTTTGGTTTTTTTTTTTGAGCTTTAACAAATAGAAGGTAAATACCCAATCAAGCATCTTTTATTTACTATTTAGTATTCAACTCTTTTGGATTTTATTAGTTAATAGCTTACCTTCCAGTTTTAGTTTCTCAATTATTCTTTTATCTATTACTTCTATAGAAAACATATGTAGCTACTACTATGTATCTAAAACTGTGCTAGATTTTAGAGTCATAAGCAAATATGATTTCTGACCTTACAGCATTCAAAAAAGAATAGACACAGAAATAAAAAATCCAGTGATGGTTCATAGTTCTTGTATAAATCATACAATATAAAACACAGATTCTTATGGAATATGCAGGAATAAACAATCATTTCACAAATTTAATAATATTGGAGTTTTAAATGTATATATATATGTGTGTGTATGTATGTATATATATATAATATATATATATATATATATATATATAATGTTTTATTTATTTCTGAGAGAGAGAGAGGGACAGCATGGGCAGGGAGGGTCAGAGAGAGAGGGAGACACAGAATTGGAAACAGGCTCCGATACGGGGCTCGAACCCACGAACCGTGAGATCATGACCTGAGCCGAAGCCAGACGCTTAACCGACTGAGCCACCCAGGCTCAGCCAAATACCCCTAAATGTATATTTTAAATTTATAATCCCAAATAAGATAATACACTGACATTTCACACATGAAATCTTTGGAATGTCTGACCTCAGCTGTAAATTACTTCAGCTTAAAACCACACTTCTCCAGGAAATGGCCAAAGTGCCCCCTAGATTTGGGCCCCTTGCTCAAATTTGAGGTAGGTGGAAAGATAGGAAAATGTCAGTCTTTAGGGATCACAGATGCTCTGATTTAAAAGACTTCAAGTCTTAATTTGGCTTTACCTCTAAGTCTACTAATAGAAAGTAGAAAAAGTAAAAGTTCTAGTCTTACCATAGACTTATAATTTGCTTATAATTCATAGACATATATATTTTATGTTTATGACACATAGCGTGTAATATAATATGTAACGTACAGGTATAGAATAGGATGCTTTATTTCCATTTCATTATTACTGAACCTGATTTTAAGCAGATTTACATTCTAAAATTTCCTGGGCAGGTAAATGTGGACAGTATGATCACTAGCATAGTAGAACTACCATAGATGCATTTGTAGTAAGGATGTTTCTAAGATGTTTTGGGAAGTAATAGAATTCCACAAACATTTTGTTGATATTTATTTGATTCATTGTATGCTGGTGGCAGAAAAGAAATGACAAAAATAGATGTCTTCAACTCAGTAAAAATGTACTTGCCTCCAAGTCATCTGTAAAGGCTCCTTTGCCTATGCAGCTTTGGCAACAACTTATTCCACTTGATTTTGTCACAACTACAAAGATCTCTGGGGTGCAAAGGAAACTAGCAGTTGGAATGAGAGTTGTGATTGTTGATCTGCCAGGTCTTATTTTCTCCACAGCAAACTTCAGAAAAATAATATTACTTTAAAACCAACAACATGTTTTGTTTCTTTCTGTTTTAGGTAAGCACATTAATCATTCATGGTGTAATCAGACTACATCAAGGTAAACCAAGAATAAATGGCTTAATTACATTTCATAGCAATAATCAATTTGTAAATATAAAACTTGGACAAAAATGGTTAAAACCAAGTTTGTTTTTTTAAACTAAGGACTGAAAATACCTATAGAGAATTTAAATGTTCAGTTTGTTTTCATGTTATGTTCTGGTAACAATATCATAAGCTTGCAGTATTTGAAATTGTGCATCATGTGGAATATTAAAACCATTTATTAATTTCTAATGTTATGAGGGCATTTCTCACTATAAAGTGAAAAATGCAAAACAGAGTAGACTTTAAATGCAAAACAATTTTGTGGTCAATATGCAAATTAATATATTTGCAACACATATTGGATTAAAGAGAAATTGAAATATAACAAAGAAGTGAATTTTAGATACTAGAAAAGATTTCTTGTACATATTTTTAAAGGATATAGTTTTTTTAACATCACACATAATTAGGAAATATAGAGTAATAATCATCAATATTATTTATCATTCTGAAGATTAATTATCAACATATGAAATAAACATCTCTGGAAAATCAATTGATCATTTTTCTAGGAGATATATACTATCATCTGTAAAATTTATATATTGTTTTTTTCTATAATCAAATCATAGTTAAATATGCTGTTTTGGTATTCACAACCAAAAGAGCCAAACTTAATCATTGTTATAAGGGAGTATAAGATCTAACACTTTCCAGAAATATAGTAATATTTAAATTAATAATTATAGGTAATGTTTGTTCCATTTCCAATATTTTTTATTTCAAAATTAGATAAAAGTATGCTTATAATTCCTTACATCTTTACCTTTTGCACTGAAGGGCAGGAGAATTCAAATTCATAGGAACACAGCATCTATAGGTATTTTTAGAGATGCATCACCAAATTTAGTGCCTTTTTGGAACAAAGACAACAAATTGATGGTTTAGGAAAGTACATGGCTTTAGAATGTAGTACTTTTAAACTTGACAGCACTGGAAGGGGAGGTGAAAGCTCATTATCTCAAAAAAGGACAAAGTGCTTTTAATTAGAAGAAGAGCCATCACTGTTCATTATATGGTTTGAAAGTAAATAATGTTTTAGTTGATATAGCAAGGGTGTTCTCTTTCCTCAAAAGGAACACTTGAATGTAAGTAGAGAGACTAAATATGACTTTCATTTTTTTAGTAATTATACTAGAGATATGGTTTATTTTTCTAAATGTAATAATTTGATACTGAATTTAAATAAAAATATTCTATCAATATGACTTTGATACAATTAAGCCTTTAAAATAGTAGATTGAGAAGAGAGAAAGCTTGTTTGGCTATTGTTTTTACTACCTTTATTTATTTATTTTTTAACATTTGTTGCTTTTTCTTTCTTTCCTGTCTGTCACTGGAACACTTTGTTAAAAGAAGGGCTTTTTGTTTTTAAATAGGAACTAATATTTAATAGATCAAATTGAGTCCACTTTCCGTTAGCAAGGATACATGTCTACAGTGTAACTATGTATGAGAAACTAAACATTTTACAACTTTCCTTCCTATCAAAATGTGCCTGTTAAGAAGAAAAAGCTCAAAATTTCTGTCCCTGTGACCACTATCATGATAATTAAATATAATTTTATAGAAGTAAACATACAAAAGATACTGTATGATTTCAAAATATTTTGACTGATTTTTCCATATGTTAGAAAAATGTTATGTGGTTAATTAAATAAATCTTAAAGAGAAAACATTTTAGTTTTAAATTTCTATGACAAAAATAGATTTTTAAGACCCATTACATAGTTTTCTCTTTAACTGCAGAATTGGAAACATAATTTAATCTTTCTTTGTTGACTGTGAATTATGCCATATATCAGGATCCATTGCAGTAAATATTCTAATAAAACATCATAAGAGTGAAAGATACAATTATAAGTGCTTTTACCAAAACAAACAAAAACATAAGCAAAAACAAAATTAAAACAACAATATAGTGTTCATAATATTATGAATTATCTCATAATAAGCTTTTTCTCTTGGTATTTGGCATTTTTGTATCAATAAAAAGCAGAACAAACTTCTTGACATTTATTTTTAGTTGAATTCCAACTAACTGAGGCCTTACATAACGTTGTTATTCCAGATTATACGATATATGTTCCTTGTCCATTTGAGGCTATACTTTGGATGTGAGCAACCAAAAAGTCTTATGAGTGTAAGATTGATAGTTATTTGATTTAGCAACATCTGTTTTTGCTTGATGTACTCCAAGTAGATGCTCTTCCTTGAAATTCAACATGCAATTTTATCTACTCTCATGACATATAACCTCAGCAGAAGAATACTATTTCTGCACAGGTATTATAGTTAACAACTGTATGTGTCTTTGGTCAAGTAAATGTCAATAGACTGGGTCAAACATCATTAACTTTAATAAAGACGTCATGGGCAAACTCTGAACAGCTTCTCCGTAAATTGACATAGAGTTCTTTAATGTTTCAGAACATCTAGAGTCATTTTTTTTCAATTATCAATTCTTTCTTTTAAATTTCTTTGAGAATGAATGAAGAAACAACAATATGTGTTATCAGAATGTCTTTTCTGTTTCAAACCTGTCACATTGTACAAAGGGTTGTAATGAGAAAAGTACCAAGAGATAGGCACTACTGCTTATTTGATTCTCTATTCACGTTTTGTAATATGCTGCAACACAATATAAAACCAACACAGTTGTAACTGAATTATACTGTTTCATGGTTTATATCAGGACACCTAGGGATTTAGAATAAATATGAGTGATCATGCTGAGGATTAGAGAGTTCTGATCAAGGGTTTTCTAGGCAGAAAAATATCTATGAAAACTAAGCAAAAGTGTCTTTGTCCTAGGAAAAATATGAAAATTACATAATACTATAGTAGTGTATTATAGCTCTAAAGAGATCTGATGTCCTATAATGGAATATGTATCTGATTCTCTTTTTCTAAGGAAGTATCTTACTCAGTGTTAACAATCTAATGATATCTTGTGACCTTTTCTATGCAAATATGAACAATTTGAGGCTATCACAATCTCTCATGCATTCCTCCTTAAAGGGACATTCTTAATTGCTTTTATAGTCTCAATTTTATTTTAACCTCCATTACCTATAATATCTTCTTTGAAGCTTGAAATTAACTTTTCTGTCTTCACCATTATATTCTTTCCTATTTTGGTAAGCAGTGACTTTACTTTCCCACTGAAATTCTAAGGAGTTTCATGCAACATATACATAATTAATTTAATATGATATGGTACATCTTTATTATATTATTCTGTTAATCACATCCACCAAAAAAAAAAAGCATATATTTCTTTCCTATGGAGATCACCCAAAGATGTGGTATTCTTTTCTTGTCTTAGTTTATTTAATTATTTTTGAGACAAATAAATAGAATAATAAATAATAATAATAGAATTCAAGAGGGGGAAGGGGCAGAGAAGGAGGGAGACACAGATTCCAAAACAGGCTCCAGGCTCTGAGCTGTCAGCACAGAGCCCAATGCGGGGCTCAAACTCCTGAACCACATCATGACCTGAGCCACAGTTGGTCACTCAACTGACTGAGCCACCCAGGTGCTCCAAAGATGTGGTATTCTTTTGCATACAGAGCAAGACTAATATACTGGAATGAATATTATCTTTTGGATTTCCTTTTCCTACTTGTTTTTCTAGTGTTGAATATATCAGCCATCCCTTAAATTTAAATAGATTTTTCTTTTAAAATGATTCTATCACTTCTGAGTTATGAGGCAATAATAATATATACTTTCTTATCCTAAAAATAAGAAAATTTAGTCTTTGTGTTCTTATAATTGTAAAATGGTGGAAGATTATAGTGGCATCACTGTCACATCCTCAAATGTTTGAAATTTTCCTGTAAGTAAGCAACTGATGGTAAAATTTGGCCCATAACAGTGGATATTCCCTAAGTGCAGATCCTGTTCCCTTTTCGCTTTGTACTTTTCGCAAAGTATGTGGCACATTTTTAGGCATTTACAAATACTTTTGTTGTTGTTATCGATATATGCATTTCTTAGATTATTTTATAGAGAAAAGCTCTATATTGATTGTTTGCAAAATTTCATACAATATAAACATATGAAATTTTATAAATCATTTATAAAAAATATCTATCTTCAACTCCTTAAATGAGACAAGGAAAGGATGGTAAATTGGTAGATATATGGATGACAAAGAATGGTTTCCTTTAAAAATTTGCTGTTAATGGGGAGACAGGGAGGCTTAGACAGTTAAACATCCAACTCGATTTCGGCTCAGGTCATGATCTCATGGGTTTGTGGGATTGACTCTGACTCTGTGCTTATAGCGCAGACCCTGGTTGGCATTCTCTCTCCCTTTCTCTGTCTCTCTCCCTCTCTCTCTCTCAATAAATAAATAAATAAATAAACAAACATTAAAAACATCAGTTTTTATGTTTGTTTGTTTGTTTATTCCTGAGAGCAAGGGAGGGTCACAGAGAGAGAGAGATACAGAATCTCAAACACGCTCCAGGCTTTGAGCTGGCTGTCAGCACAGAGCCCAACACAGGGCTCAAACCCACGAATCATGAAATCATTACCTGTGCCGAAGTTGGCCCCCTTAACGAACTGAGCCACCCAGGTGCCCCTCCAACAATTTTAGAAATATACCCATTATTATCACATATTAGCTTTCTTAATAAGATGCAAAATATTTAATTTAATCTTATACCCCTGTCTCTCTCAGAGACCTATGCCAGGTTTTTGAGATATATTCATTTGTATGAATACAAATGGCAGTGTGAAATCTGTTTTCAAAAAGTCATTATCTAACTGTATAACAAAAAATAAATACATGAGGTTATTTATTTCTAAAAAGAGATATAAGAAGCATGTCCAACTGAGGCAATTAACCTCCAGATGGCCAGAGATATTTTATTTGTAAAATCATACTTCCAGAATTGTACCTTTGAGCTATCTCTTTTAGTAATTTGACATTGGCCACTGAATAAATGCATGCATAAATTAATACATTGAGTGAAAATTAACAATTCAATGAACATTATTTGTTTAGCACCATTTACAATATATATTTTACCTAAACTCATTCATTTTCCTTCATTTGTTAACTCTTATTGCCTAATGTTTGTTTTCCATTATCCTTAAGAAGAGTTTGTCCTTATTACTCATACATAATTCTCAAAAAATATTGGAAGATATAGACAACTAGATCATGTTGGTTATTCTAAATCAAAAAAATGCTTATAGAATTCTCTTATACAGTGAGCATGAATAGATAATTACCTAGTCTCTTAGTTCAAGAAAACCATATGGTGATCGTTTGATGGTTGGATTTATTTAATATTCATATTTGAATTTCAAATTAACTCCTTCTGCATAAAGCAATATAAGAAAAACTTCCCATAAGATTCCTTATGTTACTCCTACTTGTGGTTACTTTTTTTTTTTTTACACTTCATTAGATTATTTTATTTTATTTTATTTTATTTTATTATTTTTTTTTTTACAAATAGTTTATTGTCAAATTAGTTTCTACATAACACTCAGTGCTCATCCCCAAAGTGCCCTCCTTCATGCCCCTCCCCCCCTCCCCCCCACATCCATCAGTCCTCAGTTTTTGTCAGCATTCAAGAGTCTCTCATGGTTTGCCTCTCTCCCTTTCCCCCACCATTTCCGCCCTTCTTCTCCCCCTTGTTCCTCCGTCAAGTTCCTCCTAATCCTCCTATACGTGCAAACATATGGTATTTGTCCTTCTCTGCCTGACTTATTTCGCTCAGCATCACACCCTCAAGGTCCATCCATGTTGCTACACATGGCCAGATTTCATTGTTTCTCATTGCCATGTAGTATTCCATGGTATAGATAAACCACATCTTCTTGATCCATTCATCTGTTGATGGACACTTAGGCTCTTTCCATGTTTTAGCTATTGTGGAGAGTGCTGCTATGAACATTGGGGTACATGTGCTCCTATGCCTCAGCATTTCTGTATCCCTTGGGTAAATTCCTAGCAGTGCTATTGCTGGGTCATAAGGGAGTTCTACTGTTAGTTTCCTGAGGAACCTCCACACTGTTTTCCAGAGGGGCTGTACCAGTTTACATTCCCACCAACAGTGTAGGAGGGTGCCCGTTTCTCCACATCCTCGCCAGCATCTAGAGTCCTCTGATTTGCTCATTTTAGCCACTCTGACTGGCGTGAGGTGGTATGTCAGTGTGGTTTTGATTTGCATTTCCCTGAAGAGGAGGGATGCTGAGCATCGTTTCATGTGTCTGTTGGCCATCTGGATGTCCTCTTTGGAGAAGTGTCTGTTCATGTCTTCTGCCCATTTCTTCACTGGGTTGTTTGTTTTTCGGGCGTGTAGTTTGGTGAGTTCCTTATAGATTCTGGATATTAACCCTTTATCTGATATGTCATTTGCAACTATCTTTTCCCATTCCGTTGGTTGCCTATTAATTTTCTGGGTTGTTTCCTTGGCTGTGCAGAAGCTTTTAATCTTGATGAGGTCCCAACAATTTATTTTTGCTCTTGATTCCCTTGCTTTTGGGGATGTGTCAAGTAAGAAACTGCTGCGGTGGAGGTCAAGGAGGTTGTTTCCTGCTTTCTCCTCTAGGGTGTTGATAGTTTCCTGTCTCACGTTCAGGTCCTTTATCCATTTTGAGTTGATTTTTGTGCATGGTGTGAGAAAATGATCTAGTTTCATTCTCCTGCATGTTGCTGTCCAGTTCTCCCAACACCATCTGTTAAAAAGGCTGTCTTTTTTCCATTGGATATTCTTTCCTGCTTTGTCAAAGATCAGTTGGCTGTATACTTTTGGGTCCACTTCTGAGTTCTCAATTCTGTTCCATTGGTCTATGGGTCTGTTTTTGTGCCAATACCATACTGTCTTGAGGATGACAGCTTTGTAGTAGAGGCTGAAGTCTGGGATGGTGATACCTCCCGTTTTGGTTTTATTTTTCAGTATTACTTTCGCTATTCGGGGTCTTTTGTGGTTCCATACTACTTGTGGTTACTTTTAATATTAAGAGTTTGGGAGCTATATCAAATGTAGCCCTTTTGTTGTTGTAGAATGAATACAAACTATTAAAAATATTAAACTATTTTTATTCCATTCTAGGATTCATTTATTAAAACTATAAGAAAATTTTTCAACTTTTATGTGTCCCAATTAGAACAAACAAACAGTTATTTTTACACCAAGTGCTTTTATCAATGGGAGTCTACTTCAATCCAATGTTCAATCCCAGTTGCAAACAAACCCTTTTCCTTCCAGCCTAAATTTTTCAGTCATTTTATATCAGGAATTTGGGGCCTTAAATATTATTAAAATTTTATCATCATGGCCTTAAAATCATGACAACCAAGAGTTAGGTATGCTTGACCCTAAAGTCCAAATTTTTAGGCTTTTAGCTGCACAGTTATGCAGACAATAAGGGAATTGTCCAAACTTTCCCCCGTGCATTTAATTTAAAATATTTAATATCAACTAGAATAATGAAAGGTAAATTAGTTAGAAATCAGTTTATAGATTGCATGCATGCTTTTTCAAACAGTGGGCAGAATAATATCACTGAGCCAAATATCCTTTCTCATTTATTATGTAGACTCTGATTCTAGCACTGAATTACGTTATTTATTTTGGTGGAAGGGAGATGTCAGTAGGTGTATGGTGAGTACAGTATTCATTTTTGTTCTTATTTGATAGCACTATTTTAATAATAGAGAGTACATGATCTTCCTAGTTATTTCGAAAGAGTAATGAATGACTGTAAGACATAATTCAGGTAAGTTTTCTGCCATACTGTGAGAATCAACTTTTCTTCAGTTTCTGGTAGCATGTTCCTCATTTTCTTCTGAGCCCTCAGCAAAAATATATTTAACATCCATTTTCCTACCAATACTCTGTCTAAAATAGGGTAGGCTTTTCTATGAAATAATCCCAAAGTTCTCTATGCATTATCAGATTACAAAGTCATGTCCACATTTTAGGTATTTATTACAGCACACCCCACTTGCAGATACCATAATCTGTGTTAGTTTCCTATGACAGCTCTAACATATCACCAAAAACTTTGGGGCTTACACCAACAAAACTTTATTATCTCACAGTTCTTGAGGCAAGAAGTCTGCAAGTAGTATCACTGGGCCAAAAACAGTGAGAAGAGGGCTAGTGCTCCCTCTGAAGATTTTTAGGGATGAGCCTGCTCTTTGCTCCTTCCAAATGCTGGTGGCTGCCGGCATTTCATAGCTTGCTAGTGCATCTCTCTCATCTCTGCCTCCATGGCCACATGCCCTCATCCTCTTCTCTCTATGCCAAATCTTGCTGCCTCTCTCTCATAAAGATCCTGTAATGACATGTAAGCCCCACTGAAATAATCTCTACCTCAGGATCCTCAATATAGTCATATCATCAAAGACCCTTTCTTCTTATAAAGTAACTTTTATAGGTTTTCAAGAATTAGAACTCGTTATCTTCAAGGACATTTTTCAGCCTACTACAGGGACCATCCTAGAATTCTGTCTGCTACTTCCTGTAACTAAGAAATAGGTATAATATAACACTAACAGTGTTGTGTTATAACTTTTGGAGTACTTGAGGCTATTCATTATTTTTATTATATTCATTGAATTTAATACAACAAAAATATGTTATGAATATATTTATAACATAACTTTAGGCAATAGTGTAAATGAGGCATACTAGATACTTTTCATCTCCTTCACCAATTTCAACTGAATGGTAGTGGCTCTGTTAAGAGATTTCAAGTCCACATCCAAGCTTTATCAGAAATGGTGGTACGTTTTGGGGCCTGGGAGGGGGTATTTATTGTACAAGCAACTCATATTTGCCTTTCAAGGTCAGATATAGTAATAAAAGATATCTGATGATCATTAAAGAAAAAGAAGTAAGAAGTAATATGTATTTAAGCAGTGTCTTCCTCTTGAAGTTGATATTTGATTTTCTTTTTTATAATCTTACTCCTTCTATGAAAATTATGCCAGATTTTATTATCATCCAATTATTTTCTCAATTATATTTTTGATAATCTTAAATCAATGTTTTTGTTATATAATCTGGCTCTTCTACTAAATAGTAATGAATCTTAGTTTACTTTTTTAACCTTGGAGTAATACCGACTTCATACATTCATTGTAAAATTCCAGCATTTTATTATATTTTATTAATGTAGTCAAGCATTATTACTTTTGTTGTCATTTTTCCAGCTTATTCAGGTATCAATAAGCATTACATCAAATTTCTACATGTTTTGAGAAGCTGAAGTCCTATAGGTAGATTGTATTATAAGTCTATCATTAAAATTCAGTATAAACACAGAAACAAGACTAAACTATAAAGTTAAAATAAACCCATGGTTAACTTGACTTTCTGTTTGGAGGAAATACTATAATTTGGTAAAATTTCTCACACTATTTTAAATGTATGAAGAAAAGTTCGTGAAAGCAATTCAGTACAAGTTTGTTTGTTTGTTTGTTTATGCCCACTGAATTTGGAAAGAAATTGCATAATGAAAGAAAGTTCTACTTCACTGAGTAAAAAAATGCAAAATATATTGCAAAACAGAACCTGTATTTTTATTAACAATTAATATTAATTTTCTCAATCAGATGCACTGAAATCTAAAATCTGCCAACAGTGCTTTAGTCCCTAGAGATGTATTTGAAATATCCATATGTTTATTCATTTTAATTCTGTATGCATGATATACTTAGTGTGTATAATTAATTAAAGGACATTGTTACAGACATAAACTTTAACTCTTCCATTTGGAATCAATGGTAAATGACATTATCTGTGAATTTTCTATAGATAGAATTTCCAAAGATTTGGGTGTTTGCATAGACTCTGTTGTATTTGACACTCATCAGCCATCTGTATTTTAGGTCAGATGAGAAAAAGTAAAATACATTAGTTTGGTTGGCTTAATAAATTCTTTTAGATGAATACATTAAAGGAAAAATATGAGTCATTTTAGCTAAATTTGAATTAGAAATTTGTTAACATACCAGCCAGTAAATGTATGTATTCATATGTATTCTTTAAAAAATTATTATAACTTGTTTCATGTCCAACTCATTATAGATTGAGAGGTGGATAGCATTATTGTCCCTTGCAGAAAAGTTTACGGTATATTTTATTAATATGCTAAACTCTGATAATTAATTTAGATTAGGCATTTCCAGTTTCCAGTGGGAATATATGCTATTCCATTAAAAAAATATGGTGCAACATAATTTCTCATCAAAAAGTGTTAACTATCACATGAAGAGACATGACATACTATCTGGTTTCCTGTTTAACTCATAAAATTATTCACTGATGGACTTTTTCAAATGTAATTAAATCCCCACTTTCATAGAAAAAAAAGAAAACAGTGTTTAGGAAAAATCAGTGTCAATTCACTCTTCCTCAAAATATCTAGAAAAGATTAAGACAAATGGATATTTTAGGACAGGTTACTGCATGATTGTTTGTATTCCCTGCTTAATTTTTTGATGCATCACAGGTATATAGTTCTATAATTGTTTTTAACAAGAGCTATATTATTTTTTCCTTAATTTTAGGCCAATCCATTATACAACTCAACTAAAGCAACTCTAATAAATTGCATCTTCCTGAGGAATTAGACTTTTTCCTCAGAAGAACTATGTATCCATATGTGAAAGCTTCCTAGATCTTTGCTAACCATATTCATTTTTTACACTCAATGTTATCAGCTACTATGGCTATATGCTTATTAATGTCATTTGAATTTAAGTGTGATGATTTAGGTCACTCTTTTATGTTTGCATCTTTGTTTATTGAAACAGAGAGCGTTATTTGGGATTTGTTTGCTTTAATGGTTGTAAGCACGTGACTTTCAATGAAAGTAATTCCTTTCTGTAAATGAATATTTTGAAAATGAAAAGTAATTAGAGATTAACAAAAGTAAGCGAATGGATTTTTTAAAGCTCCTTAATTATTATTTAAAACACAATGGGTATTTAAGATAACCAATCTTCTGCAGAAAATTTAAAACCCTGTAGCTAATTTACATACACAGTGCATTCTTTCTTAGAATACATTCACATTTGACAGGTGAGAGAATTGTGCAAAGAGTTTAAGAGGGTTATGTAGGGTCATTCAGAAAATCAGCAAAAGAGCAGGAAATGACATAAAAGTCTCTCTTCCTGTATTGTTGTGTGGTGATCCTTTAGTAGTTGAAAAGAACACTGCACTGAACCACTCACACTGAGAGGAGGTGAGCCCTCCCTCAGGGATAAGGGTCCAGGAAACATAGTGAAAATCACTGTTCTAGCACAGGGTGTCCCAGTTAGCAAACTACCTTTTTAGGGCTCCTGAGTGCATGCTTGTGAGTTTGGGAAAATACTCCTTTTGTGTGAAAGACAATATTTCTTTTTTTTTTCCTTTATACTTTTATAGATTTTTCATCTATTTCATCCTGGTATAATCTCTTCTCACTTGACTGTCTGTTAGGCATATTATGCTCTCCCTTGCCTGTTTCCCTTCTCTTTAGATCCCTTTCGCACACATACACTTCCCCCAATTATATGTTAATATACATAACAATATGATAATCTGAATATTTAAAAATTCATTTTTTGTTTTCCTCATGGTAATTAATGTTTTTTAGTTGTTTTTGAATCAAGTTAATTAAATGGCATTTGTAGAATGCTACATTCAGTCTGTGCCACAAAATAAATGCAAAATAAGTAATTTCTGTCATTTCTTTATAGTATAGAGGTAAGTCCATTAAATAACTATCAAAAACTTAATATTATAGGCAGAGATAAAGTAACAAATATTGATAATTTTAATTTTTAATGTTTTATTTATTTATTTTTACAAATAGCTTATTGTCAAGTTGGTTTCCATATAACACCCAGTACTCATCCGCACAAGTGCCTCCTCCATGCCCATCTCCCCCTATTTATTTATTTTTTAATGTTTATTTTTTTGAGAGAGAGAGAGACAGCATGAGCAGGGGAGGGTCAGAGAGAGACACACACAGAATCTGAAACAGGCCCCAGGCTCTGAGCTGTCAGCACAGAGCCCGATGCGGGCTCGAACCCACAAACCATGAGATCATGACCTGAGCCGAAGTCAGACACTTAGCCAACTGAGCCACCCTGGTGCCCCGATATTTTTTAAATCTACATGGCAATTCATTCTAATTGTTATGAGTCTGAATAAGTCTGGAAACTAGTTTCAGAGAAAAACGTTTACAGGCCATATCTGTTAGCTGCCACTGGACTTGATTCTGTTACCTCTCTGTTCTGGTCCACAATGAAATCAAGAAGCTGCCTTAAGTAGGAGCAATAGACAAACACAGTAACTATGTTCTGAAGTTTAAAATGGAAAAGGCAAGTGTCAAAAATCTAACTCCAAGAAATTAGGGATTAGGGAGTGACAGACACAGGGGTGATAGCCTCTGAATCTCCAGCATTAGGAATCCTCCAGGAAAGAGAAGAGAAGGAGAGAGAGTGGGAGGAAGAGAGAGAGAGAGAGAGGCCACAGATAAGTCCACAAATCCTGGTTATGTAGTACAAAAAGTAAAAAAAAATAATAAAAAACCATATGCAATACTATAACACAGGTATTACCAGGAAATGGGATGATATTATTTGTAGCTGCCTTACCTGAGAAATGCAAGGAAACCCAAGGGAAAAACAGTACACAAGCATCACCTCCGACCAGACCCCCACACATTAGCTAATTAAATATTAATGTGCACGCATATATCCCTTATAAGTTTCAGACTACCTGAAAGTATCATAGAGGTAAGGACAGATTTCCTTGTATCTTGATTTATTTCTCACACTTGACACAAAGCATCTTATAAAAAGAAAGCCTCCAACATATAGGGATTTAATGAATGCCCAAACATATTTTAGTTTCACATCAATCATAGAGGAAGGAAGAAGTGTCCTATAGGAAATTTGACTTAGTTGTGTCTATATCCAACTGCCAGATTTCTGCATCCCAAGACACATGAGCTATGTGTCTCTTTCCTTATCTGTAAAATGGGGTCAATAATTAAACATATTTCCACAGAATAATTTGAACATGAAAATATAATTATATAGATACAGTACTTAATATACATATTAAACATTCAATAAAACAATAACTATACATATTTAAATATGTATACACACACACTTTCATTGGCAAGGAGAAATACTTCTTTTCCAAAATATATATCAGTTTTTTTACTCGCTTCTCTGAAAAATTTCCTCCAGCTTCAGTTGCAAATATCCTTAGTAAAAGCTTTAACAGAAGAGTGAATCTGTCACTGTGTGAGAAACTGATTTTTTTTTTTCTGGAGAAGCATTAACGCATAGGACAGTACTGGGTCTGCGCTAGGGAAAAGTATGGCCACAGAGAGAAAAAATAAAATAGATAAGGTAAGATTTTAAAAAATCTATTTGTAGATCCGTAAAAAATGATCAGTGATGCCTATATACCTTAGCTCAACAAGAAAATTAAACTGCTTACTTAAAGAATAGTCAAATCAGAACTATATTTAATGTATTATAATTAATGTAGGGCAGATATAATTTGAGGAGGGCATTCATTTTTTACTACCAAGGTAGAGATACACATCAGGCTACAGGGAATCATTAAACATTATGAAGATCACCCACAAGAAACTACCTCTAACAAAATTAGAAAACCCCTTCCTTTGTGAGTTACCACCTCCAAAATAATATTGACCAGGGGTTGATTGATTTTACTGGGCTTTTTGCTTCATTGATTTTTAATTATTTTTTTGTTTTCTATATTATTAATTTCCATTCTGATATTTATTATTTGTTTGTTTTTATGTTATATGTATTATGCTCCTCTTTTCAAATTTCTTACATGAAACTTGATGTCATTAATTTGAGAATTTTCTTTTTTCCTAATATAGATAATGAGTATTATAATGTCCCTCCTAAGTACAGCTTTGACAGCATTTCACAAATTGTCATATGTTGTTTTCCATTTTCATTCGGTTATTTAGATGTGGGTTACTTAGTTTCCAATATTAGAAGGTTATTAAGAAAACATTCTGTTCGTAATTTTCTATTCAATTCCTTTGTTCAAAGAGCACTAAAAACCAACAATTGTAGGTTATTACTAACTAAAGTCTATATTTTACTCAGATCCTCAATTTTAACTTCATGTCATTTTTTCCCATTTCATGCCTCATCCAGGATACCACCTTGCCTTTAGCAGTCAGATCTTAGGGTTTTGTGACTGTGGCAGTTTCCAGTTTCCAGTTTTCTTTCACTAGTATTAGTATGTTATGTCTTATTTTATTCTTTTACTTTTAACCTATTTGTCTTTTTTTACCTAATGATTATTATGATTATTTAAAGCTTTATTTATTTATTTTTTCTGACAGAGAGAGAGAGACAGTGTGAGCAGGGGAGGGTCAGAGAGAGAGGGAGACAGAATCTGAAACTGGTTCCAGGCTCTGAGCTAGCTGTCAGCACAGAGCCTGACGGGGCTCGAATCCACGAACCATGAGACCACGACCCGAGCGGAAGTCGGACGCTTAACCGACTGAGCCACCTAGGCACCCCTATTTAAACGTTATTTATTTTTTATTTTTTGAAAGAGAGAGAGAGACAGAGAGAGAGAGAGAGAATGATTGGGGAAGGGCGGGGGGGCGGGGAGAGAATCTCAAGTGGGCTCTGTGCAGACAGTACAGAGCATGATAACACAAATACGGGGCTCAGTCTCACACCATGAGATCATGACCTGAGCCAATATCAAGCTGGAATAAGGGAGGAGGGGGAGGAGGAGAGAGAAAATCCCAAGCAGGCTCAGCACCACCAGCACATAGCCCCACACAGGGCCTGAACCCAAGATCATGATCTGAACCAAAGTCAAGAGTCCTCCAGTCAACTGACTGAGTCACCCAGGTGCTCCACCTTTTAATCATTTGTATTTAATGTGATTATTGAATTGGTTACCTTTAAGTCTATCATCTTTGTATTTTCAATTGTTTTAATTTGTTCACCTTTTAATTTTCCTTTGTTTTGTTTTATTTTTAAAGGAATTTCCTTTTATTTGTTGTTTTTAAAGGAATTTTTATGGTTCCATGTATTTCCTCTTTTGCTTTTTTTATTATTTTAGTAATTGCTTTGGTTTTGTAATTGACATCTGTAATTTACTATATTCTATTTCCAACATATAATACCAGTTCACATAGAGAAAAAGAACCTTACAATGTATTATTCTTTTTTTCTTTCAACATTTATTCTATTATTGCTACACATTTTACTTTTACATATTTATAAACCTCACATTACATCATTACCATTTTTTGTTCAAAAACTCAATTATGTCTTTTCTCTGGCACTCTGTTTCAAGAAATATGGTGATCTTGGGAGTCAGCCAGGCTCCTCTTGGGCTTCCTGTCCCTGTGGTGAAACATGGAAACTCTCAGGGCGCCTGGGTGGCTCATTCTGTTAAGCCTCTAACTTTAGCTCAGGTCATGATCTCACAGTTCAGGGGTTCAGTGTGTGTGTTCCAGCTCTGTGCTGATAGTGTGGAGCCTGCTTCAGATTTTCTGTCTCCACCTCTCTCTGCCTCTTGGTCTCTGTCTCTGTCTCACTCTCTCTCTCAAATAAATAAATAAACATTTAAAATACATGGAAATTCTCAATAAAGCAAAATGGAGTATTTTAAAAGCTCACCTTGTTTGTTTTCCATATTTCAGGGCTCACTTTCCTTTATTCACTGTCTAATAAACAATGTTTTGCAAACTGCTATTTCAAATATTTTGTTTGTTTCAGTGAGAAGGTAAGTGTGGTACTTATAAAAGCATTTTGGCCATCTAAAATATATTAAGAGCAGAGTTATTCTGTATGTAAACTGTAGTCCAATCTCTCTCTTTCTCTCTCTCTTTCTCTCTCTATCATTCTCTCTCTTGCACACACACAGAAAGACACACACACACACACACACACACACACATTTTAGCTCCTCACATCCCAGGCCTTTTACTAGGAATTATAAAAATATGTTTAAAACAAAACACAACAAAAACCTAGGTATACAGTAATGTGACATAATAGGAAGAACTCCGGACTTGAAATCACACAACCTGGATTAAAATCTAGGAATTTAGCTCTGTGACCTTGAACAAATGACATAATCTATCTTACACTCATTTTCCTCATGTGAAAAACCAAATTAATAATTCTAGGATCACAAGATTATATTGAAGATCAAAACACCAAGCACACTATGTAGCTCATAATAGATCCTCTACAATGTTTGTTTTATTCTCCATTGAAATAAGTGTGAAATGGGTATCCAAACCAACTTACATAAACTTTAATATCCAATATGTGCACGGTATCAGCATGTATTATAATTTGTATTTCAAGACTCTAAAAATAACAACTCCTGTTTTATAACTAAGGAAACTGAATTTTTATATAGATAGTCATGGATGATTATACAAAATGAGCAAGCATTTTTTTAATAGGACTTGAACCCAGTTCAGTTTTGATCCATGCTTTTTTCGACTTATTTCTATTGAACTTAAGCCTCCTTTTCATAAAATAAGTTATACTATTTTACTTTTGAGGATATGAATCAATACCAGGATGTTCAAACACAGCACTCTAGCCTTTGCTGTTTCATGCACTAAATTTATCTATGATTCTATGGAATCTATAGTTATATACTGCTACTTCCATAAATTCTACATCGTAATAACTATTCAAAATACTTTCCTCAGTAAGTGGATTTAGTTTTATACCCAAAATTAATAGGTTGCATTGTTATTGTTTCCCTTAAATTATAGTGTTTGGCTATGACACTCTCAAAAGACTCTTAGTTAAAGCCTGAAAAATATCCAAATGCACACCCAGGAGGAGACAGTTATCACTTTTTACAGTTCATGATTCAGCATGTTTTGGTTATTCTTTATGATCTAACTTAAATTTCTGTCATGAACACTACAAATTGACAATTTCAGAAAAACAGCATTCTGGAGGCCTGGCAAATGTCATAACATCTCTTAAAATCACATACCACTACTTTATGGTAGTATTTTAAAATGTTTTGCATTAGCAGCACTCTGAGTCATTATAGTGAAGACTATATTTTTTCCCTAGTAGTAGTATTTTATGCTCTTTCAGTGTGACATTTTCTTTCAGTCTATTTTGGGTTCATCTTCGTTTCTGTCAAATATTCTTTGGTAAAATGCTTTAGTAGTCCATTTCTCATATATGATCTTTGAGATTGTATTTCTCAGTCTGACTCTATGTCTCTTCTATCTGCATTTAGAGATGCATGCCTTGCTACACTCTCACAAACACAGAAATCCACCTTTGTATCACCTCTCAAGTTTACATATTTTTCTACTGGCCAAGCTCTCAGGGATCTATCTTGCCACTTTTTTATGTGCCTTTGCTTAGGAGAATCTTCTAACACTTTCCTGTTGTAATTATTGTAGGTGCCACACATCAGTTGGCTGCCATATTTGCCCATGCCATTCTGAGGAGAAACTCCTATGGCAGCTCAATGCTAGAGTAACGATGGGGGGACATCAGCACACACATGCACACATGAGACCTTTCTTTTTCTTTATAGCTTATTGGTTAAGAACTCAGGACCTGTAGTAAGCTTCCTGGGTTCAAAACCCATCTCTTTTAAAAATAACTGTGTGATAGTCAGCAAACCTTCTAATCTCGTCGTGTGTCAACATTCTTAGTGGCAAAATGGGAGTAATTCATACACTTACCTTTAGGTGTTATACTTAGAAGAGGGCTTGCTATGTAGTAGTTATCAGGTAAGTGTTAGTTTTGACTACTGCTACAGCCACTGCTACTGCTACTATATTGCAATGATTGTCACTGCTATTGCAGTACAAGTAAAGGCTCTTTTGGGTAAAAGTATGCTAGAAGCAAAATAATGATTTCAATGCCTCCATGGCATCAACCTCTCCCACACTGACCCCATATCTGGAACATCCCTACTAATATTATTTATTTCCTTCTTATTATTAAAGTCTTCTTTCAGGGAAAACAACAACAAAAAAGGAAGTAAACAAAAAGCAAGATGATTCCTTTAATTTGATTATAAATGGTATTTACTTTCAAAATCTGTCTACTTGTTAACAGGAAGACAACCACAACAGAGGAATAGTTAGCTTTATTAAATACATTTTGAAGCATGACAGGACTATACACGCATCACTTAATCATCCAAATACCCTGTCATGAAAGTATTATTGTGCCATTTTACAAATGAAGTTATTAAAGCAAAATAGCTTCATCAAGGTCAGATATAAAGTCAGAGTTTGTCCTGAATACCAAGTTCAGTCTTTTCTGTTTCCAAAGATAAAGAAATGAAATCTTAAGTTCAAATCTGAAATTTCTAATTGAGTAACATATCATAACTAGCTGAATGAAGTGATATTTTGAGCACCTAGATATTGGCTGTTTTCTAAGCACAGTTGCAATTTCTGCTTACAGTTGACAACCATATGTTTCTATGGCTCCTCAAACTTGGTGTAATATGAAAGCAATAAATAAGGTGGCATTTAGATGCCTACACTACTCTTTGGGCCAGAGCACAGAGAGCTGCCAATCTTGTATCCATCAACTCACTTAGTAGATAATTTAATTAATCCCCAGGATACGTGAGACTTTGTTGCTCTTTTAGTAAACCATTCACTTAATGTTAAATTTAATTGCTGAAGGTTATTCTTTCAAACCATAACTTACAGTTTAGATCATTGTCATAGATGGGGCCGGTATAACAAAATACCATACACAGGTCTAGCAAAATATAGTAGATGAGAGGAGATCTATTTCCCACAGTTCTTGTGGCTGGGAAGTCCAAGATCAAGACACTAGTTAATATGATTCTCTGGTGTGGGTTCTCTTTCTGGCTTGCAAATGTCTACTTTCTTGCTATATCCTCACATGGCAGAGATCTCAAGCTCTGGTCTCTGCCTCTTTTTATAAATACACTAATACCATCATGGGACCCCACTGCCTTGATCTTATCCAAACCTAATTACCTCCCCAAAGACCCAATGCTATCACATTGAAGGTTAGGGCTTCGACACATGAACTTAGGGTGTGCACAGACATTTTGTGCATGGCAGTCATGTTTCTTTTCTGTTTCACACCCTTTAATGATTGCCTGAAATAATAAAGTATGTTTAACTCTGTTCTCCCTGACTAGATACCTCATGTGGGACCCCTCCCCTCATTCACTCCTTCCCTCTACCCTGACTTTTCCTCAGCCCTTGCAATGTATTTTCCCCCTCAGAGAATGGTATTACATCACATTGTTCCTTATACCTATGAATTTCATGTTCAATCTCCTCCTGGTTGATTTATCTTCAAATTTCTGCCCAAGTGTTACTTCTTAGAAATGCCCTCTATGAAATCCAGTACCTTGTAAATTAACTCCCCTTCTTAATCTTTCTGTTAACTATTTTTCTCCTTCACAGCATTTCTCAAAACATGTAATTACACATTTAATTGCATTTGTGTAATGTTTTTCCCCCACCTGATAAACTCTTGTGGGGTCAGAAACCATCTCATTCTTGTTCACTATCATATTCTCAGTACAAGGCAGAGTCTGACACATAAAAGGCACCTAATAAACAATTTTAATAAGGAAATGTATTAATAAAAGGGTACATTTTGTCCTAGCAATTAAAATATTGTAGGCTTTATAATCAAATTAGTATATGTTAAAAAAGAAAAAAAAGTCAACTCAGTTCCTGAATGACCTCAGGAGGGTTCTCCAATATTTTTGAAACTCAGATAACCTCCTCAGTAACCTGGGTAAACAAATACTCTCTTCATTAGAACATTTTGAGAATTAAATGTGTAAATCTTCTTGCCTAGATTGTTTTAGTTTCCTTCTCTTTCCATTTGAGACGTAGCACTGATTTTTACATGTGAACTCTATTCATTGGATACCCTTCCGCTAAAATCATGATTTTTTGTAAAAGCAGCTCCCTGAGTTTCTTCTCATTGGTCATTATTTTGATTCACTTCTTGCTTTTTTTCCTCACAACCTCATGACTAAATATAGTGTCTTAATTTCCTGATTTTAGCAAGCTAGAAAATAATTCTAGTTTTCACTAACCTCTGAAGATGAGAACCAGCAAGATATGAAAAGTCTTCTTCAAGTTGTTAGTAGTAATGGTTTCTGTTTTAAGCAGCTTATTTCTTTGACAGTCAAAATTCTGATAAATTATTTAGAATCTTGGTTTTTTTTTGTGGTCTGAGGATACTTTACCACTTGAAGAATGAGTTTAAAGGCATAAACAAAAGAGATTAAAGGAGTGTAAAATAACGCATATTATTACCAAATTTTACTCGGAGGAATATTTTTAATACAAGTAACTGTTAACAGTTACAAGAGTGTGTTCACCATTCTTCTTTCTGTGTTTGTTTGTAACTCTTTGGCTTTCCTGGTCTGCCTTCTCAATTGCCTCCTCTCAAAATATATCCAATAAAGGTAGTTAAGAAAATACTCATGAAGAAAATGTTCCACTCCACACTTCCACCTCAACTCCAAAGATATAGCCATGATCTCTGAAGAAAGGAAATAAAGGTAGAAAAGCAGAAAAATGTATATGAAATGAAACAAAGTAGCCATTCTCCATTAAGTCAGTCTTCTAATTCTATTATTATGGTTCTTCTATTGTTTTTTCAAGGGTACCTATGTTTAATATTTGCAAATGGCAAAAATAAAAATAGGTAACAATGTAGCAGTATTTTGATGTTAATACTAAAAAAACTAGATGCAGTATTTTTTTGCAGTTTAATATAATATAATATAATATAATATAATATAATATAATATAATAAATATAATATGTAATGTAGTGTAATGTAATGTGATTAATATAATTGCTGCTGACTTGAAATTTGTGTAATTGAGAAAAGCACTATTCATAAGAATATGCATGCCATCCCTGTCCCCTAGAGTATGCATTTCACAGACGATTTGCATTTTAAATATCTTTAAGTACTCCAATAGAGTAAATCAGTATTTATGAGACACAGCCTTACACTGGTTAACTCCATTTTGCTCTAGTTACTTACGCATATAAATCTTTTTCCATGTAAAGACTACTTTATGATTTTAAGCATAGAAGCATCAATGTTTGGTGGCAAATATCCATAAACCT
The DNA here is from genome assembly GCF_003009895.1 of Hyaena hyaena. NCBI lineage: Eukaryota > Metazoa > Chordata > Mammalia > Carnivora > Hyaenidae > Hyaena > Hyaena hyaena. Next base: position 169,479 of record NW_024081433.1, read on the forward strand.
TTGGATTTGATTGGCTCTACAAGCAATATGACAGCCTTAAAAAATCTCAGGGCAGCTGGGTCTTTTTGTCTTTTGGCTATACCTGATTGAGTGACCTAGGAAACTCAGTCTGCATAATTTCCTTTATAATTAAACCACATATTTCCTGTTCTTACAAAAAGAGAATAGATGTAAGCTTTTCTGATGCAGTAATTTATAGCACAGCAATTGAGCTTGATTAATGATTTATATGATAAACTAATTTACATGCTTAAAAATGTCCAACATTGACAACTAATTGAAAACTAATTTTTAAAATAATTTTGAAAGAAGCAAAATTTTGGCTCCAGCAGAAGAGATTCTCTGAAATTTAATCAAATTTAGGTATAAATGAAAATTTGTCTTGTATGAATTTTTTCAGGTGCAAAGATATCATAGCCATTTCTAAAAAAAATAAATCAAGTATCTTTTTTGTTGTTGATGTTTTTCAAACAGAGTCATGGTGATTGTTTCAGATGCTTCTATTCTGACAAAGTAAAGGCCAATGAATCCAAATGGAAATAGAATAAATAGTATGTTAAGGAATTATTACAGCCGAGGGTCATTAGCTATAATCAAGGGCCGGCTAAGAGACAGAACATGAAGCAGAAGGTGATTTGATCTTAAGCCAGATCAGAAGCCATGCACCATGGAGGCCATCTGGATGCCCAGAAAGTTAAATTCTGGTCATTGATTTTTATTTAATTTGGAATAACGCCTTAAATTCTAGGGCAAGAGAAAATCTTTTTATAGATAGGCTGGAAGTCTCTCTTCAAATCTCTGTCACTATTGTAAAATATTCTAAGTATATCATTTTTTAGAAATGCCACTGTCAAAGGAGCTAAGATGCAAAATGATAAATTACAATTCAACCCTAGCAAAGATGAAATCTCCATATTTAACTCAGATGTGCACCATATGTTGATATTTTCTTTTTTGTATTCTTCAGGAAAAAAGTTCACTATCCATTAGGAAAATACTGAATATATTTCTGTTTAAGCATTTTGGATATCTGATTCTTTGCTTTTGTTTTTGTTTTTTTATTTGGTGTGTGTGTGTGTGTGTGTGTGTGTGTGTGTATTGGTTTTGTTCTGTGTTTTTGATATCTGATGCTTAAAGCAACCATTGTCTTGGAAGTTGAATGTTTCCCATAACTATTGTTATTCAACTGCTTATTATCATACAGAACTTTCCATATAGCTACTGTTCAATATGGTGACCACTGGCCACATGTAGCCATTTAAATGTAAATTTAACTAAAATATATTAAAAATTCAGTTTCTCAGTCATACTAGCCATATTCCAAGTCATTGGTATCCACAAGTAGATATAGACTATTTCTGTCACCAGAGAAAGTGCTATCAAACAGAACCATTCTAGACCAGGTGCGTTGGTAAATTATGTCCTATTCGTCCAATCCAGCCCATTGCCTGTTACCGTGAATAAAGTTTAATGGAAACACACCCATGCCTATCCATTTAAGTGTTACATATGAGTGCTTTACCCTACAAAGACATTATTGAGTAGTTGTGACAGATAACAGTGTCTCCCACAGAGCCTAAAATATTTACTGTCTAGCTTTTTATAAGAGATGTCTGCTGAACAAGACCATTGTCTAAAGTACATTTTTAAGAGCTATAAAAATGAGTAGCTCTTCACCTTTTCTTTCCATTCTTTTAATTTTATGTAATTTATGTTTTGCATAAATATGCTTCAAGGTTCCTATCTTTGGCTCTCCTTGCAGAGTGATAGTCTTAAGAGCTTTCTCAGATCCAGGTAGGAAAATGATTGCAAGGAATGGCTACTTTTGTTGTTTATGTCAAATTGAAGTCATAAATTCTATAGATACAAGGAATGCTGGGTATTACGGCAGCTAAGCCTGCCATTACAGTCAAAAAAAGTATCATAAATCAGTTTGGAGTTGAGAATATTTACAAGCCTCTTTCTTCGTGTCTATTTTATAATATGTAACAAATGCAGTTCACGATGTTCCTCAGTAATTTGGAGTTCATTTTGTATTTACAGACTCGATTGCACTTTATATGCAAATGACTCATTATACTTTAGAAAAGCAGTATGTTAATTTGATTAATTCCTTACCTGATTTAAATCTTATGAAATGTCACCTGCCATTCAATCTACACACCAGTTATAACAAAACAACAAACATTACAAAGAGCTGAAGCATTAAATTTCTCCTAATCAGAAGACAGGTATGACAGGATTCACTTTATGCACATACGCATACTGGATATGTTGGAGATTTGGAACTCTGCAACCAACCCCTCCATGGGCCCTAAATAACAAACTCCCTGTAATGAAACTGTCCATCTAAAATAGACACCTGGGAATGTTGATTCTATTTTGTATGTGGTTTGCAGTAGTTTGTGAATTAGGCAATTTCTGTTTGCAAGTCTGAGGTACAAATAAATAAAACATTTCTTTGCAAGTATCTTCTGTATAACTCCTTGTATCTAGCATGATGCCATCTCCTTTGAAGGAGTTTGTTTCCTCTTGTCATTGCCTCTGGTCATGGGGAATGATAAGGATAATTATGTTGTCTACCCCTGTGATAGTTGGTGCTGTGTGTCTCCCTGGTAGGATGCCATATTTCCTCTTTCAAAGCAGCTTCCGTTCCTTCTGTCCACTGTTCTCTCAGCTTTAAGAAAAGGGGAAATGTACAGCATAACACTGCAGGCTAGAGTTTATTCCTGGAAGCCACAGAAGGAAAATTAGCATGGTTATGTGGAAAGAGCAACCCTGGAGCAGAGTAACCCTGTAGGGTCAGTTGGCTCTCACACGCTAATGCTGTGTGTAGAAGGAATGATATTTTAGGGCCAGAGACTTGTGTCATCATGAGTTTCTTGTGGCAAAACTGGATGGTTTATTAAAGAAATAAAACTTAGGGACTCTTGTTTGTCCCAGCAACACCATGGGAAATTGTAGCACATGAAAAGGAATATCATGGTCAAAGAGCCTCAGACCGGTTGGAAGTCCTGGAGTATCTAGAAATCAAAACACAAATAGACATTTTATGATGCAAGGGAAATACGAATTGGAAACAATTATAAGAATATGAGAAAAGCTGAAGAGAGGATTTGTTAAGTAAAGAATACCCAAATGTGAGAAAGAATAGCACATACCTGGGATCCACTAGGAAAAGCAAATTCAATGGAATACTAACTAGCCCAACAGAAATTAGAGTAGAGTAAATCATGGTAATTGACTTGATAATGCCTTAGCGAAATATTCTTTTTGTTTCTTAATCCAAATTTGTGTTCAAAATTGGCCTTTTTGAATACTTGTTATTTTATTTTATATTTAGATTGAGTGATACTTTGCCTTTCCAGGTTTCAGAAAGAATAATTTGTATTTTCCATTGCTTGGATCAAGTTTTATATAAGGTGGCTATTAGAAGCTGTTTCTACTTGCAGTTTCTTCTCACTGGATTGATTAATACGGAGCTTTTTTAGCTCTTTTACTGAGGAACTTTGGAATGACCTTGAGTAAAGTAGGAGCATGCAGACAGACATCTGGTAATTCAGGGATTGTTCTTTGCATAAAGAATAGGGGAAAGATTTAGTAAATAACAGAGATATATATAGCCAGATTAGTAGAATATTATTAATGACTTTAGACCATAGTATATATTTTAATTGATGTTTATTAATAGCTTTGCTCCCTGTGGTTTTGTAATATAACATTTTCCAAACTTCTTTTTTGATGGAATTTACATATGGCACATCAGGATGATTAAAAGCCAGCGGTCTTTTCACAGCACGGCAAAAAATAGGATTTGATTTATCTTCATGCCTCGCCTACCACTTACTGTGACAACACTTTTGAAATTTTAATATTCTCATTTCTCAGAAAGAGTTTGTTATGTAAAATATTATGTAAATAACTTCCTACATTTCTAAGAATTGGAGATTTTTTATGAATCTTTAATAAAATACTTGTATGAAAGAGGAAAGGTAAAGTTGGTTCTCACAATCTGTAATGTTTTTCCAAGAGATACTATGTGTTTTAAATTAAGCAACATTGTACATATTCAAACATATAGAAATGTCAAAATTACTAATACGATGACTTTTTAAGAAGTATTTAAAAGATTTCAAAGTATGCAGCGTATGTAGAATTATCTGCATTGGCATATGTTAGCATTGCTATAACATTGTTAAAAATTAGGAGGTTAACTGAATAGAATTTGCTATTCTCTCAGAAAACACAATTCTGAATTCTATGTTAAACTGATGTGATATATAGAGTAGAATATATGTTAAAATGTTATATAGTTATAAAATGCAGATTGGTGATAGTACAAGTAACGTATGTGTGTGTGAGAGAGACGAAATAGTACATTGTTAATATGAGAAGAAAATGCTTTTCTTTCCACAAATAGAATCATCACACTGTTTAGTGAGTGTACCTCACTCATATTTTAACATGACAGGATTGTAACAAGTTAAATTGAGTGATATTCTAATTTAGGTAAAACAGACTGCAAACTTGCTTTAATAATTTCATTTCCTGATTCCATATAAAATAATATTAGCTACTGTGAAGCAAGAACTCATTATGTGTGAGCAATTTAACAACGTCATCTTACTTCAGCTTTGTCATAACCTTGAATTATAAGTAATGCATTCTATAGTGGGATAAATGTAGACTTGGGGTATTTATTAACATGGCAGTGGTCACAAATAGCAAGCGGCAGTGTCAAGAGCTGAACTCAGAAATCCATGGCAAAAGCTTGACTCAAACCAAAGGTTTACATTGTTCTATTTAAACACTAAGTCATTCTTCTCTTTATTAACAGAAAACAAGACATGTAAGATCTGTTTGAATATTGCATGTTTAATTGTACTTACAGTAGATCTTCCTTGGGTGTGGGGTTTCGAGGTGAGTATCTAACATACTGGAAAGAAGGTATAGAAAGTTGTTCCTTTAAATACAGTGAGACACAATTCTGACAAATGCTCTCATGCATATAGTCCTTTACCAGCACAATATTTTAAGTGTCTAAACTTCTTTCATACTCATGGTTACTTTTTGATCCCCACTGCTTGCGACAAGCTTGCTGATGGGAAAGTCTCATTAGATTCATGAAACAGGTGGAGGGGCTCAGGCTCCTCATACTGGGGTATATGGTCGTGAAAACACTGTGCTGAGACTCAGGTTCAGCTCTTGAAAGTAGCCTTAGCCTTCCCACTTCACCACAGCTGCTTTCATGAATGAAAGAGGAAAGAGACTGCTTTGTTCATGTCTGTTTTATTGCTTAAGAAAAAAAAATCACTGAGAAGTTTGAGAAGCTGGGAAAGGTTTCAAAGTTAAAAGACATGGCCATGGGTCTGCATGTCAGGGTCAGATGACAGTGTGTAGTATAAAATTTTTATCATGAAAACTATTGTCAGGAAATTGTTGATGCCATTTCTAGTCTGCTTATAATAAAATGTTAGTGTTAAAATCACCTGCACTCAGTGCTTCTGTAGATTTGATTCCATTGAATGTAGCTGGATTTTTGCCATGTCAGTCTGATGTGGGAAGTGAGAGAGGTGATAGCTGGGATACAGGAGTGTGTGCCTAATCAGCTACACTGACCTTTAAGGACTGTAATGTCGTGAGTTGAATACATTATATTGCAGAGCTATAGATAACATTGTGTGGAGGTGGCAGAAGATTCTGAAATGTATGCTATTTAAGACCGAATATATTTGTGAGTAGGGAAAGCTTTTTTTTTTTTTTCCCTTAGAAAAACTTCTTAATACAGCATTCAGATTAGGAGTTGCTTTGCCTTTTTTATACAGAGAAGTCTAGATTTAACATCTCTGTGATGGATGCGCAAGCATCATTTTCTTGGATTGAATGACACTTAAAGAGCTTTTATAATGACAACTGTTTAGATTAAAAAAATAGAGAGAGATTACATTTTTTAAAAAGTAAAACAAAACAAACAAGCAAAAAAACTTAAAGTAAAACATATTTGTAGGATTCTTTCAATGCCTGACTTGTGTGATTTTTTGGTTAAGTATACTGGCACTAAAAAATGTAATATATCAGTTTGACTGAATCCAATCATATTGACATGTAAATCAACATATCATAAAAGTCCAGAGTGCCCTAATAAAATAAAAGTAAAATAAAAGATGATACTAAATTTTTAAGAAGACTTCCTGTTTCAATTATTACTATAAAATGTTTCCAGAACATGTGAAGTCTTTGAAGTTTTCAGTTTTCTCAATTCTTCTTTCTACTCCACTGCTTATGATACCCAGTGTATGGGAATTCCTTTACAATTCTATCCCTAGTCCCCTACTCTTCACCTTTCTAGTATTATATGCTCCAGCTCTATTAAACCCTATTCCATTTCACTTTAATATATTTGCCTTTAGTTCTATTTTATCAGAGGTCCACCAGGTAATTTAATCAAATCTTTGTAAATAATCCATATTCTTTTCAATGAATGATACTTTGGGGGGTGTCATAATCTTCCATTCATTAGTTTTTCTCAAGGAGTAGAAGTAACAGGTGAAAATTAAGTGGATTGAATAATGGCAGGAGGGACCAATTAAAGATGTCAGTGAGCAAAATAGGGGGAAATGGACTAGGTGAAGTTTAATAAATAGATATTAAGATTTCAACTTGGGAGATATTGTTTGAATTGCCTCTATCTTCAAAGAAGAAATGTTACTTGGAAAGTTCAATATATAACTCTAGAGTTAGAATAGAAATATAACTAGAGATAATCATGTCTGATTCATGGATTAGATATGACAATCTCAGCAGAGGGTAAAGAGAGAGCAGGACCTGGGAAATCAGCCCTTGGGATCTTCATCATGATAAATCTATTTTCCCACTAAGTGTGATTTTAATGGAATCTTTACTTTCAAACTTCATATTATCATATTATTTGTGTTATCATGAAAGCCAAATGAAATCCTTTAGGATTATATTCATTTTCATCAAAATCTATAAGATAAAGGTGGCTATCACTATACTAGGCTATCACCTGTACTAACTAGGGCCCTCAAATCTCCTTTAATTTCAGAAGATTAACACATGAGAGCCTTTTATTAGCATTTTACCTGAAAGGTACTTTGACTATTTTAGTTTCTCGGCTTGTTGTAGGTCTTTACTGAACACAGAAGTCAGTAGAAAATTGACATCCTTAAGGACAGATTCTTTTCATGTTATAACAGAGACTGTTTAAAACATGTTGACTATATAAGTGCTTAGAGATGACAAATATGCTTTTTTCATACCAACAGAAATATAATCATCATGTACAGCACAGTATTTTTTAGTCTAGACCTGGCTTCAGAGTACTACCTGTACTCTGTACATCACAGAGATAAGATTATTCTAAATAGGGGTGCCTGGGTGGCTGAGTTGGTTGTGCATCCAGCTTTGGCTCAGGTCATGATCTCATGGTTTGTGAGTTCGATCCCCGCCTCAGGCTCTGTGCTGGCAGCTAGCTCAGAGCCTGGAGCCTGCTTCATATTCTGTATCTCTCTGTCTCTCTCTGACCCTCCCATGTTCATGCTGTCTCTCTCTCTCTCTCTCTCTCTCTCAGATATAAATAAAACTTTCAGAAAAAGATTATTCTAAATCATATATTTGGAGTAAAGATGTATTCAACTTATCATCCCCATTATGATTTTAATGTGAATATATCAAATATTTGTCAAATAACAATTTTGTAGAAAGCATTTTTTGTGATGCATACTGTTAGGGCTACCATAACAAAATACCACAGACTGGGTGGCTTAAAAAACAGAAATTTGTGTTCTCAGAGTTCTGAAGTCTAAAAGTCTAAGATCAAGGTGTCAGCAGGTTTGAGTTCTCCTGAGGCCTCTCCTCTGGGCTTGCAGATGGCCGTATCCTCACATGGTCTCTTCTCTGTGTGCACACTCCTGGTGTCTTCCCCTTCTTAATTTTTAAAAAATATTTATTTATTTTTGATAAAGAGACAAAGCACGAGCAGGGGAGGAGCAGAGAGAGACAGAGACATAGAATCTGAAGCAGGCTTCAGGCTCTGTGCTAACAGCACATGGGCTCAAACTCATAAAACATGAGATCATGACCTGAACTGAAGTCAGACGCTTACCCGACTGAGCTACCCAGGCGCCTCTGGTGTCTTCCTCTTCTTATAAATACACCAATCCTAATGGATTATAGCCTACTATTTAACCTTAATTATCTCCTTCAAGGCCTTCTCTCTAAGTACAGTTACAGTAGGGGTTAGGGCTTCAATATATGAATTTAGGGGAATACAATTCAGTCAATAATAGATATTAAAACCAATGAAATGATTATTAAAATATAATCATGCCTTCAAATCCATTCTAGCCAATTTGGCGCAAGTATATGTCTTTATCTTCATTATATACATCATGTATGCACACATGCATGTGTGTCTACACACATATATACACATATATACATGTTACATTTATCCACACTATGGAAGGTATTATATGGTAACTTCTTTGTAAGTATAAAGTATTAGTGAAGTTTAGACATGTATGAATAGGTGGAGAAATGAGAGTAGGTACTCATAAATATTAAAGGAATGTTTACAAAAGAAAAATGACTATATATTAAAAAATGACTGCAGGATGGGAAGTGCCAGTTTCTAGAGGTAGATTGTATCACTTCAAATCCTGGCTCCACTTGCTATATAACCTGAACAATTAATTCTTTAAAGAGCAACTTGAATTGTTGAAGGAATTAAATTCATAATATATGTCAATTGTTTATATCAAAGAAGGGCGCACAATAAAAATCCTTTAAATATCTTTTATTATTATCTGTATATTTAAGAGGAAATAAAAAGTGAGTAGACAATAGAAAGGCAGTAAAGAGTGTACGCTGTTAATATTTTTTCTTAATAATTTCAACCTTTCCAAATCTTCTCCAGTGAAAGTATAGTAGTAACTCTCACTCAATTGCTCTCCACTAAGACATAATCTATCATTTCCCAGAGTGATTGATTGCCTGCCTCTTTTCATGAGTTGATTGCATTATGGCAGCCCATAAATTTCACGACTCTTTAAAAACCTTAAGATGCTCTGTGACATCCCTCCCAGGTTTTAGAGCTGTCTGTCACCCATTGAGCCACAAAAAGTTAAACTAGCTCTGGAATGTGCACACAGTAGGAAATCAGTAAAGGCCAGCTTTTGGCCTTAAAGAAGCATGATGAGAAAAGAGACCCCTTATTGCCAGAATTCTCTAATCCCTCCACTTATAGGTTGCCCTCAATCCCCATCAAGCACTTTACCTTAACATAAATGCAACTTATTTTTAGAAAACCCAAAATTTTATTGACTATATTCCAGGCATGGTGATATATACCATAACAGCTTGTTCAGGGTGAAATCAAAGATTCTTTAAAGCATTAGTGTTTCATTAGTTGTTCACCTCTTACACCTCATAGGATAATTTCTATATTACATTTACCAGGATTTTCATGCATTATCAAAATCCATATACCATGGTTAAAACCAGAATCAGAGAATGCTGCTATATCAAAATAAAAATCTCCTTCTAAATTATATTTAAACTGTGTCCTCACTTTCCTGTTAAGGTTATATTTAAATAAGTTGACATAACTATTAGAATTGACTGCATGTCCTCTAGCTTCTGTAGAAAGAAAAACAACCGCCCATTGCTGTCATGACTGTATTATTTTTAAGAAGGAACAAATGTGGGAGCATTTGAAGCGAGTAGGTAATTATAAGAAAAAAATGTTTAGAATCAAATATATGAAATGTAACATCAGTGGTGTCAGATATTCTACACTGAGTGAGGAGTACTTCATGATTCCATTCCATCTAATAATTCAAATCATTCAACTATTTATGAGTGCACTACATAGCTCTGTCATGCTGGAGAGCTTTGGAGTGAGCTCTCTCAAAATCATATGGCTGATAGTGGTCAAATTGTACCACTGGCAATTTTTACTATAAAATGTTTTTGTTATGTTTCATGTCAGAAAAGCTGGAGAACTCCAGAAATTGCACAGATTTTGCTGCATAAATCATTACTTTCTCTAAAATTCATTCTGAATGGCACCAGATGACCTGGTTCTCTACATGGACAAAAATAAAGCATGTTCCAAATGTATCTAAAAAGTACACTGCCTCCTCAACACATATACAAAGTTATAGAACCCTTTGGACCAAAAAACATAGAATATAAAAACATCCTATATTCACTAAAAATTCACTGTGCCCAGTGTCTTGATAGCGTTTATATTCTACTTTAAAGTAATCTTTCTTTAAATTACACTTAATTTTTCTTTTTCAAATTAGAAATCAATTTTAACATTTGTTGGATGTAGAAAGAGAAGAGTTAAAATGGAAAACAAAATTATAATACAATTTATAAGAAAAAATAATGTTGATTAAAACATAGACAAGTAATTACATACTTGTTTTGAGACTGGGTATATTCTAGTTAAGTGTAGAGGAGAGACAAATTCTGACTGATGTCATTGTGTAAGTACAAAGTGCAGTAAGTTCTTGAAAAAGGCCCATTGGGATGGCTAAATATAATTATGAGAGCAAGCAAAAAGGAAAAAAAAAAACCCCACATTGCTGGCTTAGAGGATTGTGTGAGGAAAATTATAGAAGCCCAAGGAAAATATCAAGGAGAGATGTAAGAGAATGCCCAGTTGATATGAAACTTTATTACCAGAGGCAATTCCTAGATAGGATATAATAGGGAATGGGCCACTTTTATGAATTTTCATTTCTTCTGTCTAAAGTTAAACTTGTTGATGATATCTTATAATTGTCAAAAAAAAAGTAGAGAAAAAAAGAATAGAAAGGAAGGAGATGAAGGAAGAAAGGAAAGTAGGAAAGAAGGATCTGTTACATTCAACCATTCAATCCCATATAAAGTAGATGCCTTACAGTTTGTAAGGCCTTTTTGTCACATTGCAGTTAGGTTCATCTCACATTGGCAGAGTGACCTTGGGCAGACCCATCATCTCAGCTGCACATCCCAAACACAGGCCAGAATTGTGCCTTAGGATCAGAGCTATGAGATCTGATGCTTTTCAAGGCATGATTTTTTTTTCCTGTTGGTTTTGTTTTTAAATTTTCCCCCTCTGCCCTCCTAAAAGAAAAAGAAAAGAAAGGAAAGAAAAAGCCTAAATTTTGCTTTTTATCAGCTAGGTTGGGTGAACAAGAACCAGAACCTCTGTCTTATACTCTTTCTCCATACCAGACATCTTGATCTTAGGATGAGAATGTATAGATAACAGTGACTACTATTTTGGCCCAAGTTCTTTTCCATCCAGTTTTTCAGTGCAAGAAAAGATGACTAGATATGGAGAAATTTACTCCATGTGAAGTTTTAATGTGAAGTTTTTATTTTCCTTAAATAGCACATATTCTAGATAGTAGGAACGTAATTATCTAAAATATACCTGACCATGGCAGCTCATAATGCATGAAAAGTTCCTAGGAATGTCCTAAATCATACTGTTCTGTTGTCTTTATGCTCAAGTCACAGGGATATAGATTTTTACATACCTAAGAAGGTGATCTGATAAGGATGTTCTTCAAAATTCTAGCATCATGCTGAGCAAATCTTGGGTAGGCCTGTTGTTTGTCAATCTTGACATCTCTTTCATTTTTTAAGTCAATTAATCACCTGCAGAGATACCAAGATTTGCCTTGAATTTTTACATTTTGAGTTGCTTCTTTGATAGCATCTTCCAGATTTTATTTAAATAAGAATTCAAATAAACAATTAAAACAGCTAACCATACCACCTCCTTCTCTTGCCCCTTGATAAAAGATGCAGGAGGCATTTCTGCCTTCTCTCCTTTCAGCCCTCCCACCCTATTCTTCTTTTGTTTTAAAAGCTGGCCAGAAGTAAGATATAGATATAGAGCAGAGCATTTGTTAATACTAGAATAAACTTAAAGAACTAAGATAACTTCTATCATTAAATTATACACAGAGAAGATTCATTAGATAAAAAGACCAAACAAGAGTATAAGGACCAGTGTCTTATACTCTTTCACCACACCAGACATTTAGACGGGAGAGATTATGGTAAACTAAGTCACAGATTACCAACTTCAGTTTACTCACAGGCATACAGAATAGGTTATTTCCCCTCTAATATCTCCTCTTTACTGGTGAAGCACGCATCAAACAATCTAACAGAAAGCAGTGAGTCAGATGAAATAAACAGTAAAGAAGGTAAATGGAGTATTACATAATTCATGGAGTAGTCATTGGGAAAAAAATGAGACATATATACCAATACTCTGTGTATATTTAGCAGAGAGAAATATGTCAAACACCACTGTTTTCTATCACATTTTAAAAATATTTTTATGTTGTCTAAATAAAATTTCTTTTTTTATTTTATAAATTTTATTAACAGGAAAGTGAAGGGATTTCATATTTCTTCTTTTCTAATAAGTCTGGAAGCAGGGATGTAAACACCTAAACAAAATATATTGTGTTGAAGATACACATATTTTAATGAATATAAGTGTATATACATGTTTATCAAAATGATTCAAGTAAAATGAATTAAGCATTTGTTATTTTGATGCAAAATTTCATTTGAAAACTGTGTTTTTCAAACTAGTGATAGCAGATCTGTAATATAATAGCCAGCAAATGCGTAGTTCTTTGCAAATATTTGTTCAGGGCTAAGCACTTGAAAATTTTGGCATGGTGATTTCATAAAATTCAAGCTGCTATTTATGATTGTTTGAATTATACAGTGCAATGGATGGCAGCAATTAACCAAGAAAATATGAAGTGAATTATCCAAATAATTAAATCAGAGCCTAAGCTGTAATTACATATTGAAAATCCACTTGCAACATTTAATAATCAGCAAGGCTTGCTGATTTTTTGTCATAGGAAGCTGTTTGATATTGTGGAAAGAAGGCTTGACCTAGCAATTAGGAACCCTCATTTCTGTTAGCTCCAAAACAAACCTACTCAGTGTCTGATATCATCACAGGTTGGGAACTGGTGATTGCTTAGGTCCTTTCTGGCTCAAAAAATGCTGTGAGTCTTTAAAATATCCTATAAAACTAACTAGCCATGAAGTAGAAGCTCCACTTTGTTAACAGGTTAAGAATTGTTTAGACTTATGCAAGAGATTGTTGGTGCTCAGTATGATCAAGACTATCAGTCTTTGGATCATCATTGAAAACTTCAGCAATGTTCTTATCATGGAGATCACAAGTCATCCCCACAGTCATAGAACAAGTTCACTTTTAGACCAAGTTGGCATTTAGAATAAGTTGGCCGAGGTAGATAAGCTAACAGCTGTTCAATACCATTTAATTTCAGGACCAAGGACTGCTGAACCTGTGAGGAAAATCACTACTCAATACAGATATAAATGAGACTATAGTATTATGCTTTTTTATGAACCTGATCTCAGTTAACAGTTACTACTCAATATGGATGTAACAGAGAATGTAGTATGATGCTTTGTTTATGAACCTGATCTCAGTTATCAGTCCTGAGTTGTAAACCAGCATCTCCCACTTACTTTTGTTAAGTAGGGTAAGTTGTTTTATTTTCCACATGTCAGTTTCTCTATCCATAAAATGGTTCCTATTTCATAGTTAGAATGGCTAAGGACATAAAGTATTTTATAGTGGGCTTTGACAGTGCTTGCCAGACAATAAGGGCTCGAGAAGTGAGTTCAATATCTCTGTAATAGAATGTAGTCGTTGTGAAAGGAAAGAGCGATCAGAGACGAGGAGTGAACGACATGGATAAATTAATTCACATCCTTCTCCCATCATATTCCCTAAATGATTGTTTTGCTGAAGAGATTGAATCCCTGGAGTTTCTATATTTTTTTCAGGAAATTGGCTCATTTCCAATGGTGTGTGTTTTGTGCTTTCACAAATATTCAAGAGTAAACTCTTAGAGTCTGGTAGGTGTGTGCTTACTTGAGCTTTAAGCATTCTTTTTAAAGTTCGACCAAACAGCTTATCTTTGTTCTACAGAACAGCATACAGTACATAGAGTGTTGACTATTACAGAGAAAGCCTCTAATTCTGCTTGGGAAGATTAAGACACTGCTGAAAAATGAACCCTTTGTCTAACCACAGACCAGGGAGAACATAAGCCCTCAAAACTACCTTCTTCCTGCTGCCTTTGCTGTCGCTCTGTGCCCTGCTCGAAGGGCACTGCCACTCATTCGCCATCAAACACCACTCCATGTCCTGGGAATAGTGCTGTAGTGTGAGTGATAATTTTCTATTGAGAGAGGAAGTGGACTGTCCCATAGCACCTTTGCATCTGTCTTATGGGAAAACTTACTAAGAAAGACCCCTATTATATACCTACAGCCAATATAGAGTTAGTATAAACAGTTGGAGAATAATTTCAATCCCTTTCTATAGTATTTCTTTTTAGGATTCAAAAGGGTCATAACGGACATTAAAATTTTGGAGGGAACTTAAACAAATAAGCCACCATTGATATCTGTTCCCTGAGAACATTTTAGACAGTGTGTTTTGTGAGACTGTGGGCCTCAGACCTTCTCTGCAGTGCTATTAAAATAAACATATACTGCCTTGTTAAATCACAGGTGATCTGGATTTCAAGTTACTGACAGCTTGCTTGGAACTCCCATTTAATCCTCTCACTTATCCGAAAGCTCTACTGATTTCAACCCTCTTTCATTGGGCTGAAGCCATTTCATGTTATGACCTCAGAGATAACATGCCATAGTCTAAGATGTTTAGCTAATATGAAATTGCTTTAGCCTGTGGCTTTGCCTAAGGATAAATGTGTGCCACCCTGGCCAACATGAAGAGGAAATTTGTAGCAGTGAGAGCTCGACAGTCTAATTAATTATTTAGAGGTTTCAAGGGGGTGGGGGGAGAAGAAGTCTAGAGTCCCAGAGTTCCCATTTGCAATGCATTAAACAATCTGAATAATAAGAAAAAGCAGAGAGAGGACTGTCCTGGCTGTCTGGAATGTGTAGTATGTAATTTAAGGACCAAAATTAGAAATAACCTAGGCTCTTAAAAACAATTTTAAGGCTGAAGGTTATAGGAAGCAAATCCTTCTAGAATTGCAGTACTATTTTTTCCTCCTTTTGTCTTTATTTTTGTATCTTGAAATGTCTGCAGAACTTTACTTCCTTGCTTCCTAAATTGCCTTCATGTTTTAGAAGTCTTTGGCTGAGCATATAATTAAAGAGTCCAAATGTGAACACCGGGGAGAAAGGTGTCTAATAAAGTAAGTGGCAAATGTGAATTTATTAAAAGTAGGTCAGGTCATACATTGTAATAGCCTTCTTTGGCATATCTCCTAACGTAAGAGATAAAAGTAATGAAAGGATATTGCATACTTAGGTTTGAGAAAGGCATTTGTTATAGTGCTACATAATAGATGCCTATAAATTAATTGGATAAATACCAGAAAGAAAGCCTGGCCATATAAAATAGAGTAAGCATAATCAATAAATGCAGGCCCTCTAAGTGGAGAGCTGCAGGGAGAGTCTCAAGGGGTCAGTATTAGCACATGTTAACTATTTTGTTAATGACATGCTCACATCTGTGGAATACATTTCCTGATATCAGAATCAAATTAGCCAGGAAACACACAGAAGGGCAAAGCAACCTGCAGAGTTAACAGTAGTGAAATGAAAGTCATAATGTATCTAAACTAATATTACGATAAAGAATACACAAGATGAATGTAATAGGAGAAACTAGTCTGTAAAACACTGAATTGGAGGCAGATGCATGATACACACAGGTGTGGGCAGTTAATTTTGAACTTCTCTTATACTTACAAACGGTTACATAACCGTTTGTAAGAGGAAAAACAACTATAGATATCTACCCATATTTACATAATGCAGTTTTTCCATATACTTTATAGCAAGGTGAATGATCAGTAGGTGAACATTAAAGAGTAAGAACAGATACGTTTTTGAAAGAGGAAACAAATGGCTACAAACATTGTTACTATTTATACTCTTTAGTTATTTAAGAGATTTAAATTAAACCATCTTTTTAAAAATTTCCCAATGAGGAAAAAAATGATGGCAATTGTAATAGTAAACACATGTATCACTTGCTGGTATCAGGCATTGTTCTAACTGAGTTAATAGGTTAACTTATTTATAATAACAATAGTCTTAAGCAACAACTATTATAATTTTTTATGGATGACGTTGAGGGGAGCAGTTAATGACTAGCCTAAGATCCACACCTTGTTGAACCCAAGGAGTCTGGCCCCAACGTTTGTGATTTGTTACTTTTTACCACAACTACCCAATTTTTGAGAGAGAGAGAGAGAAAGCATGAGTGGTGGAAAGGCAGAGAGAGAGGGAGACAGAGGATCTGAAGCAGGTTTCACACTGACAGCAGAGAGTTGGCTGCAGGGCTCAAACTCATGAATCGTGAGATCATGACCTGAGTCTAAGTCAGAAGCTCAAACAACTCAGCCACCTAGGTACCCCCTTATTGTGCACTTCAGATTCAGAGACTATACACTATGAATTGGTTCTGAGCAAGTTAAAGAAAGGTCTCACATATGAATCTGTTGTGGGAAAGAGATTCAAAAGTTTAGGTCCATGGTCCATTCACTGAGGTCAGTGGTTCTTCATGTGTAGTCCCCACAACATTTGCAGGGAATTTGCTACAAATGCAGATTCTGAGACCCTAACACAGATATATTGAATCAAAAATTTGAGGTCGGGGTCCCCGTGATCTGTGTTTTAACAATTTCTCCATGTGATTCTGGTACACTCTCAAGTCTGGGAATCACTGATGTAGATACCAGAAGCTCTTTCTTTCTTTTTCTTTTTTTTTTCTTTATTTTATTTTATTTTATTTTACTTTATTTTATTTTATTTTATTTTTTCTTTCATAGTTTATTGTCAACTTGGTTTCCATATAACACCCAGTGCTCATTCTAACAAGTGCCCTCCCCCATGCCCATCATCCCCCTTCCCATCTTCCCCTCCCCCATCAGCCCTCAGTTTGTTCTCATCAGTAGCTCTTTCTTACTGGTGAGTTAGATCAAAGACATTTAGTCTTTAAATTTCCTTAAATTTATGTGCAGGACTTTAAAGGCAGCCAGTCCTGTTGCCACTGCCATAAACTCTCTTCCCATCAATAATGTTTCCATTTTTCTGAAACAAACGAAAAAGCTTCTTTTTAAAAAAAATTTTTTTACAAATAGTTTATTGCCAAGTTGGTTTCCATGTAACACCCAGTGCTCATCCCCACAAGTGCCCTCCTCCATGCCCATCTCCCCCTCCCCTCCCCACACTCATCAGTCCTCAGTTTGCTCTCAGCATTCAAGAGTCTGTTATGGTTTGCCTCCCTCCCTCTCCCCCACTATTACCCCTTCTTCTCTCCCACGGTCCTCCATTAAGTTCCTCCTAATCCACCTATATGTGCAAACATATGGTATCTGTCCTTTTCTGCCTGACTTACTTCACCCAGCATAATACCCTCAAAGTCCATCCGTGTTGCTACACGTGGCCAGATTTCATTCTTATGAGAAAGCTTCTTATCTTGAACTAAAATGTCTTTCTTTTTGATTCCTGCACCTTCCTTTCTAGACTCCTCTTGAGCTCAGCTCGCCCCTGTGTCCTTTTCCAGTCACAGGCCAGTCAATCCCTTGTGGACATCTCATTTTACTCCACATGCCTTTGCACATGCCTTTGTACCCACCTTTCCCAAAGTTGCTAATAATATTTTCTACCTTCTTCTCTAGTAAACTCCAACTTAGTCTTAGATTTTAATTATCAGTTACTTAGAAAATCCTTCACTGACCTCTGTGATTAGTATGTTTTTACTACTTGATCTTTTAGCTGCAAGGAACTCTCTTTTGAAGTCTACATTGTGATTTTACTTTATAATTACTGATGTAACTAATCTGTCCTGTCTATTGAACTGCAAATATCATTTGGATAGGTACATATGGTGATTCATTGAACAAAATGAATGCATGCATTCCTTCCATTTTCTTTCTTTAAATTTCCAGCGTGGGATGATTTATTATGAATTAAAAAGTTGATATCTTTGTCTTTTCAAGAATGAGTTAAAGGATCATTCATGGAAAGAATATGTAAGGAATATTTTTAATAGCTTGTAAGAAAAGAAATCATTAAAAATATTACAGCATTCTTATCTTTCCTAATATCCATACGCACATAACTACAATCTTTTTTGGATTAGCTTTTTAGAAATCTAATGAAAATTCAGTACTCTCTCTTCAAAACAGTTCCTACCTTGCATATAATTAAAAAAAAAAAAAGTCACAGATGCCCTGAAGTCCAGGTAAAAACTTTTATTTAATTTAATTTTGTTTTATTTTATTTTATCTTAAAGTTTATTTATTTTTGATGTGTGGGGTGGGGGCATCTGCAGGGGAAAGGGAGAGAGGGGAGAGAATCCCAAGCTGACAGTACACAGCCTGACACAGGGTTCATTCCCATGAACTGTGAGATTACAACCTGAGCTGACATCAAGAGCATCCACCAACTGAGCCACCCCAGTGTCACTTATTTTATTTTATTTTTTTAAGAAATACAGTTTACTTATAGTTATTAATTTGAAAAAGGAACTATAAATCCTATTTAATTTATAAAGTTTTTGTGATTATACATACATTCACAAACACTTTTTTTCCATAGAAATGAATTATTTCAAATTTGTAGTATCCATCTTGTGAGGGATCTATTGTAATTTCTATTAGAAAATTTTATCATTTATATCAGTTTTTCACTTAATAGAATCAATCAAACCAATTAGTGGGGCAAGTAGTACAAAA
The DNA here is from genome assembly GCF_003009895.1 of Hyaena hyaena. Classification (NCBI taxonomy): domain Eukaryota; kingdom Metazoa; phylum Chordata; class Mammalia; order Carnivora; family Hyaenidae; genus Hyaena; species Hyaena hyaena. The sequence goes on from NW_024081433.1 coordinate 188,300, forward strand.
AGGGCTTTGCTAAATAAATATTATATATAGAATGCTAAAACTTTAAAAGTATAAGAGACTGTGGATATTATCCAAACTTTTATTTATAGGTAATAGAATTGAGGTCTAAATGTTATAAGTGAATCATTAAAGATCAAACAATTAGGAAGCAAAACCAGAATTAGAGTTCAGTTCTATGACATTTGACTATGACATTTAAAAAATAAATTGGAGACAGGTGTACTTTATTAAATATCAGAATCCAAAAAAATTACAGCAATAATTAAATCACTCTGATATCCTTTTAAGAAGACTTAAGTTATGCAGGACAATCTTACTGATCAGGGACTTTACAATGATATTTTCCTTTAAGATGAATCTTCCTGTCTTTTTTAACGTTCTTGACTACATGTGTCTTGGTATATATGATTAATGTTATATTCTTAGAAATCTAACTATCTATTTTCCATAATTAAGGTAATATTATTCACCAAAATACTTATATAAGAAATACCAGGGATAGCTAAGTCTCTAGATAACTAACCATGAAAACAGAAAATGTGGACATACTTCTTTATAACAGGGTTGAAATTAGGACCAAGAAGTTGATGATACAGATGGTGATAACTATTTTCCAAGTATTTACTATGTATCAAATACTTCACCTAATTCATTGTGTTTCATTCCTTAAAAAAAAAAGGAAAGTGTCAGATATAATTCTTCTTACCTATATACAGGGGAAAACATTAATTTCTAGGAGCATAACTCTCCCATGGATATATGATTGTTAGGTAATACAGGCCTGGCTGATTTTTTTTAACTTTATTTATTTTTGGCAGAGAGAGATTTAGAGAGAGAGGGAGGAGGCACACAAATGAGGGAAGGGCAGAGAGAGAGAGGGAAAGAGAGAGAGAATTCTGAGCAGGCTCCTCACTGTCAGCACAGAAATGGTCATGGGGCTCAAATCCACAAACCATGAGATCATGACTTGAGCCAAAATCAAGTCAAGAGTCAGATGCTTAACCCTCTGAGCCACTTTACTACATAGACTATTTATTGTTGTTCTACAAAATTAACTAATTTCACATCAATCTCTTTATAAAACATTAGAATTCTATGATGTTACTGAATGGATATGTTTGGAATATGTAAGTGGTTCTCAAACTTTGGTATACATAAGAATCCTGGGGAAAGCACTGTCTCTCTCTTACTCAGAAATAAATAAAACATTATAAAAATTTTTAAAAATATATTAAAAATCAACTAAACTCTTAAAACTATTAGAACATTAAAAATATTATAAAAAGGTTCACTTCCCCCTCTAGGAATGAACATCCATAAACTTTATCATCGACAGGCATGAAACAGATTATTCATATTACTATTTTAATAAGAAAAAATCCAGAATGTTTTTTCTGAGTAAAAATGAAAGTTATACTTTATGTTGGAATAAAATCTCAATGTGGTAAGTAGTAAATGGATCCAATAATTGATCCATTAATTCAAAATTAATATTGTCTGTGTTCTATGATTTTACTGTATTTGAGACCTCAGTAAATGGGATTTTATTTTTTTTAATTTCTTTTTTTAATTAAAAAAAATTTTTTTTGAGAGAGAGACAGAGACAGAGAAAGAGGGAACAAGCAGGGGAGGAGCAGAGAAAAAGGGAGAGAGAGAATCCCAAGCAGGTTCCACACTGTCAGTCCAGAGCTCAAGGCAAGGCTTGAACTCACAAACCATGTGATCATGACCTGAGCCAAAACCAAGTTTCAGTCTCATAACTCACTGACTGAGCCACCCAGGTGCCCCAAGACCCCAGTAAGTGAGATTTTTAAAAAACGAATCATATAAGTTGAACATGGTTTGAAAGTGCTTTAGTTTTTTTTAGATCAGCATTACATACAGATGTACAGGGTGAGAAATTACCCTATTTTTGCTAAAATATGAATCTAAATAGGACATAAGGGAATTTTAAACTTTAGTTGCTTTAAAGTTTATTCTACCTGTACTTATCTTTAAAAATTAAATAGTTCAAATCATTGTTTTACTAAACTTAAACTCTGATAATCTTATTTTTTAAAAAATCTAAGTATGTCACTGCTCTCACTGTGTTTTTACATGTAAAGTAAAATATGAAAATATAGAGTTAGGATAAATCATTTAGTAAAATAATTATACCAATTTTCTGATAATTTTATATAGAAAAAGTGTTTTATAGGGGCGCCTGGGTGGCTCAGTCGGTTAAGCGTGTAATTTTGGCTCAGGTCATGATCTCATGGTGTGTGAACCTGCTTCAAATTCTGTAACCCTCTCCCTCTGACCCTCCCCTGTTCATGTTGTCTCTCTCTCTCTCTCTCTCTCTCAGAAATAAATAAAACATTTTTTAAAAAGAAAAAAAAGAAAAAAGTATTTTATAGGTGGCTTATACTATACTTACATGTGTGAACATGGCCTTTGATAATTACAGTGTATTTGATGCTTTCAACAATTTAAAGTAATTTACGTTGTTTCCGTTATACTCCTCATTTCTTGTTTGGCATTTAAGATGCAAAGTAACACTTTTTCCACAAGATTTTAGATGCTGTTACTCTTGATTTAAAATAACTACCTTGGTCTGGATATTGATAAAAAAGTGGCAAAGAAAAGAAAATGCAGTATATGGTAGAATTTGTTGTCGTTTAGTATGATTCTAATTGATTTAAAAATAATTTATATAACCAAAAGTAATTACATCTTAAGATAATATGTATGAAAGCAGGAAGAAAATGAATCAACCTTGAAATTTGGTGTTATTTTGATTTGTCCTCTAAGTTATACCTTTGAATTGTTCAGTATGTTTGCTAGGGAAAAAAAGAATAAATTATATGGGACATAGAAATACCTTATAATTTCTTATAGAGTACACACTTGGGATTGTCCTTTGTTTCACAAGGTGTTTTAAATAAATTCTCCAAAGTTACTCATAGGACAGGTTTCATATACTTTGATCTCAATTATTCTTTATTAACAATAGTAACAACACACACACACACACACACACACACAACTAGGTTATAGATTGGATTGTGACTTTTATTTTGTAAATCGGAAAGATATATGAAATATTTTATGTTTAAAATATGTATTTTCAATATTTAAATATTTTAGTTTCATAATATTTTCAAAATATTTATAGATTTTCATATTTAACTAAAACTCAGAGTAAGCCTCCAAAGGTAACTAATATGTATTATCTGTATATATTATGTATATCTATATAGACATATATTTTATTTTAATACATTAAAAATATATAACTCACAAACTATACTGTAACTTTTTAAATGTCCACAGATTTATGTTAAACAACATTATCATTCACAGTGTTTTAAGGTAAATTAAAAGAATTATATAATAAAAATAAATTGTAAAATCCATGCTTTTTACAAGGGTAGCAGTAGTTATTTACATTTTGAAATTTACCTCCAAAGATTATTTTCATGTTCGTCAGATCAGTTGAGAGAAAATAAAGATTGCTCTAGGTCAACAGAGAGATGATTTATTTCACAAGTGTAGCTCTCTGAATAACTTTGTATTCTCTCATTAAGAACAACAGTACAGGAAATCATTTACTGATCATTTTACAATGTAGATAATATCCTGTGTATGCTTAGGCAACTATAAGGTGATTTACAAATCTGGACAGGCGTCAAAATTACTGAACTTAGAAAATAATTCACAGTGTCAATGTGAATAAATTTCTAGATTTTGACAATATAATTAGTCCAATAAAATAAGATTCTTTATTCATGAACGAATTTGAAAGGTATTCAAGCAGGACTCCTAAACCATTTATTCTGAATTATTGGCTTTATTATTTTAATACCATTTTCATGTCACTTTGTGGTAACCTTGTGACTGCATAACAGAAACCAGAAAAAGAGATCAGTGCAGGGCAGGATGAAGAATTATAAATCAACAAGTATATCCTGTTTTTCCTTTTAGAGAAAGGAGGGAAAATTATTGTAACCAGATTTACCTTACCGCTGCAAGGTTTCCTATAAGAATGAGCCAAGGTGATAGATGGAAAATAAATAAAAATAAAAATGTAAGTTAAAAGCAACATACAACTGTATACACACATGTGTATACATACAACTTGTGTATTTAATTGCAACTAAGATGAAAATTATCTCTGCTGCTTGTGAATTTAGAGAGGACACAGAAAAGAGAGCTGAAGTAGGAATGAGAATAATAACCAATAATTTTTAGAATAGTAGACTTTTAATTTTTCAAAATAATTGAAAAAAGAAAGTTGGTATTTACCCTGTTCAATTTATTCCTTCAAATCTTTTCTTTCTTTCTTTCTTTTTTTTTCATTTGTGGACAGGAGTTTCTTAGCAAAATCAAACATAATTAAATATAATTATCACTAGTGTAAACCCCAATTTGTGGTTCTTTTTTTTAGTATTAAAATTTTTAAATGTTTATTTTTGCGAGAGAGAGAGAGACAGAGCAGGAGAAGGGGAGGGGCAGAGAGAGACGAAGACAGAATTCATAGCAGGCTCCAGGCTCTAAGCTGTCAGCACAGAGCCTGATGCAGGGCTCGAACTCAGGAGCTGTGAGATCATGATCTAAGCTGAAGTCAGATGCTAAACCGACTGAGCCACCCAGGTGTCCCTCAATCCCACAACAATATTTGTCAGTAATTCATAGCCTCACATGGTACTCATTAGATAGACTGAAATTATTAAAAGAAATATAAATGTATCTGGAGGAAGAAGCCTGACTCTTTCTGTGCATCTAAATTTTGTACTAAAACTAAAGATGGACTAATTTCGTAGTTTGTAGCAAACCCTACCTAAGAAGAGCCTCTATTTGGGGCATAGAAAATAAATGATGATATAAATGATGCTGATTCTGTCATATAAAACATAGAATAAATTTTCTTTTCAAAAATGGCTTTCAAAATATTATATAAGTACAGTTAGCATGATGATGCTTTTATCATACTAGGCAATTTATTAAACATACAATGAATTACTTTATAATTCAGCAGACTTAAATTTATAGTTCTGATAACCCTATCAGTTTTTAACAGTAACATTTTCTATAATATCTGTTATATAAATGTGTATTTGTACATTGTATCATTGCATCCTTAGGTTACTGGTATCAACGACTTAAGTTTTTACAACTAGAGCATGAGTATCTTTTCAGTTTGGAGAAGTGTTGATTGCAAAGATATCCCGATATTTAGTATGTATGAGGTCCCATGAATGGTACAGATGGCATCTTAACCCCGTCCATATGTTTAAAGCATCTCCTTCATTTGGAAGTCTTACAGGAACCAAAACAATCATGGAGAGAAGTGGTCTTTAAATTTTAATTTTATCAAAATAAACTAGATCTCTTGTGTATAAAACCTTTGCCAGAAATGGATTTTCTTCAACAGACAGTGAGCCAAACCCATTTGTAAAGGCCAAAGAAAAGACTGATAAGTATGCATTTGATTATATGAGAATTAGATTAAATTATCTTTGTTTTGGCCATGATATTTTTGTTTATGCATGCACTTTCTTGGGTATTTTTAAATACCTTTCAACTAGCTTGGGTCTCTTTTCTGAGACTTCTTGATTTTTACTGTGCATTTATTTGTCTATTATATTGTTTTTAGCTTATACATTTATCAACGTATGTGGTATAAAGACTAAATATAAGAACATATATGTATTTCTAAATCATACTTAGTAACAGTCTTACTGTTAATATAGAAAAGTATTTTTTTCATATTTTTACATATAAAAAAGACATCTCTTTTGATAAACACAAGATCCTATATATCCTTTATTCAAGCTCTTAGTGGCAATGTCCTAGCTTCTTAGATTCTTTCCATTTCACCAGAATGTAGTCTATATTTTATAGTAATATGGACTATTAATGGTTTATTTAGCTCCTAAGTTAGTATATATTAACAAATTCATAAACGTCAGCTTGTTTCCATCAGACAGATCTAGAGAGGAATTATATATAAATATGTTTTAGCTTTTTCTCTTCTTTTAATGGAAGCTTAAGCGTTCAGAACAAACATACAAATTTTTACAATATTTTTATTACCCAAGCCATGATTCTGCAGCAATTCAAACTTCACTTCCGTTGTGCTTGAAAACAAGCCAAGATTTGTTGAAATGTAGGTAGAGAGAAACTCCATTCAGTGATGGCAATTGTTTGCATGATACTATTAATTTTAAAGTTTAAGGAATGAAAAAAATATCAGATTAGAGCTTCCTACCTGAGATAAGGTTTGCACCTAACACCTCCTCATAAACCCCCCTAACAAAATTAATATAAACGTGTCTATGTTGACAGCTAAACTGCCTTGGAAATGGGAAGAAGTTCTCTGAGTCATAGTTCCAGTTTAGAGAATTAACTCACCCCTCTACCAGTTCTGAAATGAACAAAAATGATTGTTTATGGATTAAGGAAATGTAGAAGGAAGCTTATAGGAAAAAAAAAAAATCCTGGGAATGTCTTCACTCTTTCCATGAAACATTCCTACATGCCTGTAGTTGCTTTCAAAGCTAAACTGGTGAACCATGAGGGGATTACAGTTTTATCAACAGCCTGATTCTGCACCAGCAGCAGGTGCACTGGCTTGATGGCCAGCAAGGCCACTGATGCCACAGAACCTGAGTTTCTGGCAGTAGTCACTTTGTGTTAATACCATTATTGATGGTGGTTCAAGCAAGATAAAAGTTGCCAAGGAATGAGCTGAAGTACTAAACATTGCTTTAAAAACATAGAGGAAAGGAAGAATGACTTAAAAAAAAAAAAAAAAAAACCCAGATTCTAGCGCTTGGCTAATTTCTTATACTATGCCTGCCAAATACAGCCAAAGCACAGCTCTGGGAGCCGTTGCCACTTGAGAGGCAGACACGCCTGGTGGAGGAAATTGGAAGGACTGAAAAGTCAGTGCTGAAACTGAAAGCAAAGAGTGCCAATTCAAATGCTGTATTGTGCAAGTAAAGGATGTATTCCTTTCCCTTTTTCACAATGAGGCTTTTCTTTTACTCCCTCCTGTTTTGATCAAAGAGCAATGTTCTCAACTCTCAATCACAAACTGCTGTGGTTTGTTACTTATTTATATTAGTTGTGAGTGGATAGTTATGCAAATAGCTATAAGAGTTAAACTTTAAAATGTACAGAAAATAGGGACGCTGGGTGGCTCAGATGGTTAAGCATCCCACTTCAGCTCAGGTCATGATCTCACGGTTTGTGGGTTCAAGCCCCGCGTTGGGCTCTGTGCTGACAGCTGGCTCAGAGCCTGGAGCCTGCTTCAGATTCTGTATCTCCCCCTCTCTCTGACCCTCCCCTGCTCATGCTGTCTCTCTCTCTCTCAGAAATAAATAAAACATTTAAAAAATGTACAGAAAATAGTATGGCAGTCCCCCATGAGCCCAGCCCCAACATCAAATGTAAATATTTTGGCATATTTTCTTATTTGCATATTTTACATATTTCCTGATTTCATCTCCATAATAATAGGACCTTGACTTACATAAAGTTGTTTAAAAGTTCAGAACAGGAGGAAGTCAAATGTTTCTGAGCGCCTTCTATTTACCACCTCCTGTTCTAGGCATTGGGGATACAGCCATGAACAAAACCATCTGTTCATCTGTTCCTTCTTTCAATGAAAATATATTAAACCTGTCCTTTTTTTATGGGGAGGCATTGTATCTAGTGCTAGATTTTTAAAGGTAAACACTATGCAGATATTTAGAGTTTAAGACTCTACTCAAATTTACTAAATGTCTTGCTTCTACTTCCTTATATCAGCTTTACAATTTTAGAGAAGTGTTACTTCTCATTGATTAAATGCAGGAAGCAAGCAAGAAAATAATAAAAATTATTTGGTAGGGAGAAAATAATCAAGAAAATTCTGAAGAAAACTAAAAACATCTCAGATTCTAAGTGAAACAACAGAGGTCCACTAAAGGTAAAGATGTTCCCATAAATGTATGTCAGCCTTGGTACTTGAAGCTAAGTAGTGTTGACTAAGCATAGGATGAGTTCTTGGCTTAAACCCTGTATATGGTTTGGTGGGAACATGGAATAAAAAACATCAGGACTTTAGTTTCAATAGTGGTCTTATGAACCTTTTCATAACTGTTAATATAAAATTAGAATAATAATAACCACTTTGAATCAGAAAATATCCATGATGTGTTTAGCATAATTCCTAACACATGGTAGAATTTTAACAATTGCTAGTTCCATTTTTATTAATTTCCCAAGGAAATACACTTGCTTCACATTTATAGCCTGATCTAAACACACTCATATACATACTCATCTTTTTCCTCTATTTACTTTTATTTTTCTGTGATTAAAGGGGGAACGGATGTATGAGATAGCCAGTCTTAAGCAGACTCCACCCCTAGCATGGAATCTGACCTGGGGCTCAATCTCACAACCACAAGATCATGATCTGAGCTGAAATCAAGAGTCAGATGCTTAACCAAATGAGCCACCCAGGCGCCCCTGCCTACCCCATTTCAGAGACTTGTCCACATGTGAATATGGCAGCCTCCTTGCCATTATTCACTACAAAGCTATCCAGTGATCAGAAATATCTAACTTGTGACTTAATAACATTTATTCCAGAAAGTTATTCTGCAGGAAGGGCAATCATGTCCTTACATTTTCTAATCAGCTTCCTGGATACATAAACACAACACCATACTGTAACATTTGCTTTCTATTGTCTTACTCAACTTATAAATTGAAACTGATGCTCCAATATCACATGGGAAAATAAGATTCTATTTATCAGAAAATTATTAGGCAACACAACTGTGCCAGAATGTAAAAGTCACCTAGAAAATGAACTTGATAAATTATTGAAATATGAAATTCTGTTGGGGTTAAGAGGACAATGTCACATAAAATTCATTCGAACAGTAGCAAATCTGGCAGAGTACCTGCTGTAAAATCTGCTTATAGTAGTATTGATTTTCAGGAGTTGAGTGAGTAGATTAAAATGGAAATTTGATAAGTCAAATTTGATAAGTCAGATACCTACCTACCCACACCAACATTTTAGAACTTTTATTTAGAAAAACTTTTAGAACTTTTGACTTAGAAAATGATTCCACATATTGCAAGGATAAGGAATTTTTGTGGGGGAAAAGGTAATTTATTTAAAGCATGAGACCCAAACTGAACTAATCAATTGATATTATTAAATTATAAAGACACAAAAACTATACAAAGAGAAAAGATACTAGAGTATCCTAAGTATATAAAATTATGAATTCTATATATACTTATTTTCATGTAATATTTTTAGAATGGATTCATGCCTTTAAAGTGTATATCTGGTTGTAATTAAATAAAAAAATTGTAAATAGTTTACATTTTAAATGTTTATGTTATTTTTGAGAGAGAGAGAGAAAAGGAGAGGGCAGGAGAGACAGAGAGAGGGAGACACAGAATCTTAAGCAGGCTCCAAGCTCTGAGCTGTCAGCACAGAGGCCACATGGTCCTTGAACCCACGAACCTGTTAGATCATGACCTGAGCCAAAGTCAGATGCTAACCAAATGAGCCACCTGGGAAACCCCCCACCAAAATTTTAAATACTTCAAAATAAGCCATGACAAATCTTAAAATCAGTCAAGTAAAACTGTCTTAAGACTATTAGGACTGTAATAGGGCTAATTTTCACAATGCTAAAATATATATGATGTAGTTTAATTGAATAGCAGTGTATTCATAGTTTTAAGGTAAGAAGAAAACCATTAGTTTTGTTTCTCCTTAAAAGTGCCAATGGGGCACCTAGGTGGCTCACTCAATTGAGCGTACGACTTAGGCTCAGGTCATGATCTCATTGTTCATTGGGCTCTGTGCTGACAGCTCAGAGCCTAGAGAGCCTGCTTTGGATTCTGTGTCTCCCTCTCTCTCTGCCCCTAGCCTGATCTCTCTCTCTCTCTCTCTCTCTCTCTCTCTCTCAAAAATAAAAAAAGAAACATTAAATTTAAAAAAATACCAGCAAAGTAGTTTGAAAGGGGAGGGAGGAAGGGGATATTTATAGATGAGTGCTATTTTCAATTATCTTGATATCTATGTACAAGCCATCATGACCCCTTGAACAAAATCCCAGGTTTATACAGGGCCACTAGAATTCACAACTAGGTTCTAATGGCAATTTTCACTTTCCTGTGAATTTTTAAAAAGGGAGAATTCCAAGGTTTTGAGTCAAGATCTTTGTTTACATATGGAGCCACAGAGGTAGAGTTAACTAAACATAAAGCCAGTGGCTAAAATCTTCCACATAAATGACTGACCCCAAAAGACTCTTATGTGTGACACTTGCAGGAACTCCGCATATTCTGGGAAGCAAAGAGGAGACCTCCCCCATTACTATAAATATGCTTTCTGCACCAACAGAACCCAGATCTTACATAAATCATCGCTGCTTTGTATTTGTTCAGGTCTTTAATAAGTCCTCAAAATATTTTGACAATATCCTTCTCTGAATTTCTTTAGAAACATTTAATTTGTTAATTGATTGTTTTGTCTTTACAATAAGATTGTAAATAATTCCAGGCCTTGGTATGTCTTTTGCCCCTATTAACATTGATTAGTGTGGTTCTAAAAACTTAGTTGTTCAAATCTATTAAGTGCATTTTGCATGTAAATAATTTAGAAAGCATTATGCATTCTCTCTCTCTTTCTTGCACTATTTTATTGTGGTAAATAACACAGTATAAAACATTTTAAGTGTATAGTTCTGTGACATTAAGTGTGTTCACACTCTTATACATTTTCTCTTAAATGAGATGGACTTTTTTCTAATATGATTTATTGTCAAATGGGCTAACATACAGTGTATACAGTATGCTCTTGGTGTTGAGAGTAGATTCCCGTGATTCATCACTTGCATACAACACCCAGTGCTCATCCCAAGTGCCCTCCTCAATGCCCATCACCCATTTTCCCCTCTCCCCCACCTGTCATCAACCCTCAGTTTTTTCTCTGTATTTAAGAGTCAAAAGAGATGGTCTTTGATGATAATAATTATAGAACACAAATCTTAGAGATGAGATATGCCTCAAGTTGATGAGAAGTCCTGTGGGAAAGAACATCCTATGACCCATCTTATAAAAGGGTGGAATTAAGTCAGATAATGAACAACTCTGATACTCTACAGTCGGGTCCTTTCATTGATACTCCCAGTGTCTATTGCCTGATTTTAAACTTTTATAGAATCTTTATTCTACACTCTAATTATACAATGGTAGTAAGATATGTGATTAATTTATCTTCAGGACGTCAAATCATGTATTTACATGTATGTGCTCACTGGAAACAGTTTTAACATACATACTTGTGTATTTTTCTACAAGCCAGGGACATACATTGATACATTCTTTAAAAATATCTATATATAAATACTTAGATATTACAAATGTTAGGATGGGAAGAGCAAGATATATAAGAAGTATACTGATCTATCAATTCATGACTGAAAAATGAAAACTACCTTAGGATGCTGAGAAATAACTCATCTGAAAAATAGCGGTCTTCTAAATGTGGCCTTTGAATCTGTGCACTATATGTTGAATAGTTGTGACTCCAGTGAAAAGTGCTGAGATGTAAGGTAAATACTTAAACATTCTACAGGGACACAAGATGTATAGCTTAAAGTCTCACATATGTGTAGATCTAACATATGCCAATCGAGATACATCTGGCAATTTCAGGAGCTGGATGAAGAATTCACTAGCCATCATGAACAAAAACAATTAGCTGGGTTATGGTGTTCTTAATTGCAGATGGTACCATGCCAATGTATTCATACCTCATGGAGTTCTTCTGTTTATGCTCATTGAATAGCACCGTTTATAATTGCTCATAGAGTTGTTTGGCTTTATAACTTCTGCCAACCTGTTTGTCTAGAAGAAGAAAAAACATACTTTCAAATGTAATTTGAAGCACATTTTAGGCTATTTGCATTAACTATCTTTAAGAAGAGTTTAGAGTATTTTAAGAGACTGACATTTAGAGTGTATAATCTTTCATGTAAGAAGTTTCATCTTTGTCTCCTGAGGCTTCTGTTTATATATGAAGAAAACTGCAATGTGACATTTACTAATAGTGTCTGCTGAAGGAATGCTACATCTTCAGGGTATCTTGTAGACATATAAATTGTGGCAATTATTAATGAGATAAATGAAACCATTTTGGAGCACAAAACTGCTTATTTTTTAAGTAAACTTATCATGTTTGATGTATGCCACTTTTCTACTCCTCCCAACAAAACAATCTTGATTTAAAAAAATCCTAATCTCTCTTTTTGATTGTATCTCTACTCTCCCTAAGCAACAACAACAAAAAATTCAGGTTTTAAATGACCATTTAGTAGATATGTAAACTTGAAGAGGACAGTGTCTCCTCAGCTCTAAGATGGGGATAATAAAACATTCCTATCTTTTGAAAATCCAATGAGATTATATACTGGAAAATTTTCAGTGGAGTATTACATAAAATTAAATATTATTTACATTATTTAAATATTAAATTAAATTAAACAATATTTAAATATTGTTTACATTTTTAAAATTCTAAAACCCTTCCCTATTTAAATTCGTTTTTACTTACACATTTTCTTTTGACTTAGAGCTTCCAAGCTGTTTATAAGTAAGTACTTGAATGTCCACTTAAATGTATAGTATGGAATATGGTTCAAAAAGACATGCTAGCAGGATGTAGTGTAGCTCTCCAAATCTCTCGAGTTGTGTAAAAGCATTTGAATGATAGTAAGGCATCAGTGCTTTAGATAAAAACATTGTTTAATACTTCATTTTGTTAACTAATCAAAATCATTGCTTGATAAAATGTTCCAAAATTGAATTTTGCAAATGCCTAACAAATCCATAAATATACATAGCAAAAACTTATTGTACATAGCTTCAGAATTTTCTTTATTAAGTCTATTTATTTATTTATTTTGAGAGAGAGAAAGAAAGCATGAGAAGGGGAGGAGAAGAGAGAGGGAGAGAGAGAGAGAATCCTGATGTGGGGCTTGAACTCACAAACCGTGAGACCATGACCTGAGTCCAAACCAAGAGTTGACGCTTAATGACTGAGCCCCCCAGGTGCCCCTCAAGGATTTTTTAAATATAGATTCATGTACATAAGATCCCATCAAGAATATATGAATAATAAGACTACAAAATAAGAAATGATACATTTTATTTAGGTGTCTCAAAAGTGATTGATGAATTATCAGACTTAAAACCTGAGAACCAATTTATGAACCCATCAAATTTTTTTGAGGTATATTTTAAGTTAGGAAAAATTTCTCTACTTTTTTCCTCACTCTAAAAGTAATCTGTCCACTAAATGTATATAAGAAGTTTCACTGTGACAGCATCTTCTGTTTCAAATCTCATTTAAAGTAAGTCTCGGCAATCAAAAGGCAAGTGAAAAATGAATCATTTAGTGAACTAAAATGTAAGTAACTAGAAATGTATTTTTAAAAATAAGTACACATATGGAAAGTTATAGAAGAATTTAATCTCTGAATCATTGCTTTACATTGTAAAATCTGACTTGAGTTTTAACATCTATTTCCTGCATTTAGAATGAGTATATACGAACTTGCCTCCCCTATATGCATCAATGTGAAAATATTAATACCTAAACAATACATTCCTTTCTAGAAAACACTGGAAATTTGCTAATAGGCAAGTATCTATCTCATAGAGACATGCTACTTTATTTTATTATTATTTGTGTGCATGTGTGAAGTGTGTGTGTGTCTAGTAACTGTGGAGTAGATGGATTTGTTTTATACAACTATTTCTAGAAATATTCTAATACTTTCAAAGCAATATAAAGAAAGTAATACTCAATTAGTCCCAACCTTCAAACAAATAAAATGTACTGTCTCTGTTTTGACCTAAGACAGATCAGGAAAAGGCCTCTCTGCAAGTAGAGATTCAACATGCATGCTAGGCTGAGATGTTCAGTTATATAGTAAGGACACAGGGCTAATTTGGTATGAAAGCAACTCACCTTAATGACTCAAAATTTTAAACATCAAATTAATTAATTAATTAATTAATTAATAAACATCAGCTTAGTCTCTGAATGTGTTGAATTTTTTTGTTAGGCTAGTTGTAGTAGAAGTTATAAACTTTTAGTACTTTCAAGCAATCTATGCAGCCGCATTTGATTACCAAGTTAGTGGCAATTGAAAATGACAAGGATGCTGTCACTGTATGCTGACTATTGTTTTAGTATTGTCCTTTCTATTAGGAGGAACAAGCAAACTTAACCTCTGTCCTCAGTTTCAGGAGCATGTGTGGTTTTCATAAAAAAACTTTATCCTACATAATGAGCACCGTGACTTTTTAAATGATTGTTTTCTTCTTTGAATTGACTTCTAGAAAGCGAAATGTGTTTTTTATTTTTAGGAAGTTAGATGTATACCTTTGGTAATCAAGTAGACCTGGGTTTAAATCCAAAATATGTCACATTCCCCCTCAATTTCTTTCATGTATAAAGGAGATAGTGACTATGTCACAGGGTAGTATTGGTGATCAAATTGGCTGACACATAAAGTACATAAAATAGTGCTTGATACTTAGAAACGTTAAGCTTATGTTGTGTGTAAACTTCATCAGGCTGCTGAATGATTGTGCACATTATGAATCATGTCCCCTGTAGGTGAGCAGTATGTAATATATCAGCAATAAACTTTACCTATTGTTTCTTTTAGAACATTTATCTTTTTAAAAAATGATTAAAAGTGCTATATTGCATGTATTTTAATGCCAACTTTAAATTATTTTTAATAGAACACAGATAATAAAATAAACAAATTAATACTTAGATTTCTTCCCCACAACTAGATTATATACCATACAACTTCCAGAGTGAAAAAACACTCACTGTTTTGTTTAATTTCTCTTCTCTCATTCCTGGTGGCTATAGTACAAATGTGTATTCGTATGTATTATTTTAGAGAAGAGAAGAAAGGCTGCAGGGCAGAACTTGTGTCCTTACAATTCAATGGTCATTATATAGAACAAAGTATAAGACCACAGTGCATTCTGTTCAGTGGTACAAGAGTGATGTAAAAAGCTTCACACAGATTAACATGCATGGAGTATAGATTACAGCGTAGAAGTAAGGAGAGAAGGCATAACATGTAAAGAGTGATGAGGACAAAAGAGTCTAAAAGCCATATTCTGGATGTCCTTATATATAGTTTTGAGGAGTTTGCACATTTTTAATTTCAGAGAAATAACATGCAAGCAGGGAAAAGGGGCAGAGGGAGAAAGAAAGACTGAGAGCGCGCGTGCGCGCGCGAGAATTCCACAAGGGAGAGAGAGAGAGAGGGAAGAAGAAGACAGAGAGAGAGAGGAAGGGGGGGTGTGGTTAACCGGAAGTGGGGCTCATGCTCACCTGAAGCGGGGCTTGAACTCACCCAAAACAGTCCTCAAGTTCACCCAAAGCAGGGTTCGTGCTCACCAACCGTGAGATCATGACCTGAGCCAAAATCAGATGCTTAACGACTAAGCCACCCACGAGCCCCATAGTTTGTTTCGTTTTGTTTTGTGTTGTTCTAATTAAACTTTCCATTATGAGATATTTATACATTCATGTGAAACTTTAACCAATAACAAATTATATTTGACAAATAATACGGAGATCCCAGTGCTAGAACACAAATAATAAAATTGTAATATCTTGCAGAACTAGATTACAATATCACAACCGTAGATATGGTTCTATCACAAGGATCCCTGGTGTTACCTCACTTCTACCTGTATTCCTGATCCCCAACTATCACTAACAAATGTTATCTAAATGGAACCATAAATCATTATATGTACTTTTCACAATAGTTTGGATTCTTTTCATTCAGCTTAAATCCCTTGGATAGATAAAAGTTGTTGTATGTGTCAATAGTTTGTTCCTTTTGAACACTGACTAGTATTCAATGGTAAGAATATAATACAGTGCATTTAATCATTTGGCCATTGCATGATATCTGGGTTGTTTCCAGTGTTTTGCTATGATGGATAAAACTGCTCTAAATATTTATGTATAGGTTTTTGTGGGAATATTGTTTTCATTTCTTTGGAATAAATGCCCAACAGTGCAATTGCTGGTTCGTATCACAGCAACATATTTAGTTTTATAAGAAACTGTATTACAAAGTGGCTGTACCATTTACATTTTCACTTATAATACGTGAGTTCTCCAATCTCTGAATCCTTGTCAGCATTTAGTATTGTCATTAATTTTCACTTTAGTCATGCCACCATGGGTTTTTTAAAGTGGATGACTTGGTTCTGATAATGTTTTAATTTTTTAATGTTTTATTTATTTCTGAGACCGTGAGATCATGACCTGATCCGAAGTCAGATGCTTAACCAGCTGAGCCACCCAGATGCCCCTTTTTAAATTTCTTAAAAATGTTTTATTTATTTCTGAGAGAGATACAGCATGAGCAGGGGAGGGTCAAAGAGAGAGGGAGATACAGGTTCTGTTAATGTTTTAGAAGAAACTTTGTGATGGCAAAAAATGGAAGATGGAATGAAATGGGAGAAACTTAAAAATGCATTGCAGTGATTTAGGTTCAAAAAACCTGATCCACAATACGGCAATTAGGATTGGAAGGGATTTCTGGGAGAATCTTACAGTCTTTTAAAGATGTTATTTGATGTTTTTAGAAAATTTTGGATTGACAAATTAAAACTGGTTAACTAAGTAAAATTTAAAGGACAGTTCCTTCAATCTCCAGTGACAAAATGACCCTACTACATGGAAACACAACTTATTATACATAACTGTTATTCAGAAAACAGCTATATAATATCAATGGCGATTATCCTTTAAGTTAGATTGCTTTTATGAGTGTACTTAAAGATTTGACAGGTTAATTTGAAAACTCAGAATAGTCATTTAAAAAAGATAACTTCTAATATATCTTTCAGTCTACATATTTCTTTGCTAATCTACCTGTGTACTGTCTCTCTCTCAAATACCTGCCAGATCATTTTTATTGACTTTGTGGAAATTTTTGTAGTCCCAACAGGACCCTAAAGAAACATGGATTAATAGTTTATGCACATGGAAATGGAGACTATGAGGGAGTGCCCAGTATTATAGTAGAAATAGTTTATGAAACCCAAGAAATACTTTTTTGAAACTCTAATATAAATTAATATAAAGAATCAAAAAGAATAAAATAATTCTTTAAGGAGCTGAACTAATAGATGTAAGCTGTGTAATATATTTAGCTTCATTCTGTAGACACACAGAGCAAGATTAATGTCTATATTGTATTATCAAAGCTATCTGTGCTTTGATATGAATTCTTCACAGGAATATAGTATTTTTGTGAGGGCAAAAATAGGTAGCTTTTTTAAAAACTGATTTCAAGACTTAAATTAGAGTATCGAAAAGTACATGACCTAATGGAGTGATTGGATATAGTGTACATTATTAGAGATAGTTGTCATCATCTCAGTGAAAAATATAGAATTTTGGCTTCTTCCATTACAGATAGAATCTATTATCACAAATCTGGAAATCAATAAAACTTGTTTTGGGAGAGTAAATGATTACTTGATAATTTATCTTCTACATCATCTTCCAGTGAAAGTATGACTAAGATTGTGTGTGAATCTAATCAGGTGTGAGTGCTGCTGTAAAGTGAGAGCTGCAGCTCAGGAAAGGGAACTTGAACAGAAATTTTTAAAAGTACCTGAGAGGGGTGCCTGGGTGGCTCAGTCAGTTGAGCGACCAACTTTGGCTCAGGTCATGGTCTCATGGCTCGTGGCTTTGAGCCCTGTGTTGGGCTCTGTGCTGACAGCCAGCTTGGAGCCTGTTTTGGATTCTGTGTCTCCCTCTCTCTCTTACCCTCCCCTGCTCACACCCTCTCTCTCTCTCTCATAAATAAATAAAACATTAAAAAAAATTAAAAAGTACCTGAGAATTTTTTATTTTACTATAAGAATAACTAAATATTAGCAGCATGATCATTCTTATTGTTGTTAGTTACGCAAAGTTGATGGTGGTCTGGGCTTTTGCCTTGAGCTGCTGCTAGGCTGCTCTAGAAAAAAGAGTCCACATCAAGATCTTTTTCCCTGTGCTTCTGTTTGCACCATTCTGATGCAGGGATTCCCTACAAAGACTTTCTTTTGACATAAAATTCTAATAATTTTACTGATGAATCTGCAAAGCAAGAACATTAAACTAATAAATTATCCATATGAATGTACTTTCAAGACGTTAATAATTTATGCCAAGTATTCTCATTTTATATAATTCCTTTCCTCAAAATGGCTTTCTTCAGTTGAGTTATAAAGCTTAGTGAAATAGAATTGGATTCTTATACTTAAAAAAAAAAACTTGCAGTATAGTTCTCCAAACAGTTTTCTGCTGAAATTTCCCAGACTATTCATTCATTTAGGGAACTTTCAGCTTGGGGTGTATGTGTATGTGCTTAAACATTAGAGAAAATATAGAGGTTTAAAATTAACAAATTGATGCCTTAAAATTAGTTAAATTTTATTAATGATGATTATAAGTACACATGTCTATGTTCGGTATTTATGGATAAATATCTATATAGCATATTGGATTCTTACCTCACATTGTAGACTAAGATATTTTTTCTCATGCTTTGTTGAGAATTCAAGTTAATATGTTACTTCTCCCAAAGGTATTTGAATTATAATTCTGATCTCTAGTTATTGATAGATTATATCATCTGTTAAATGAGTCTCTGGCACCAAAGGGTAACTCAGAGACTATTTTGTGAGGGAGGTCTGTTTTCCAGGTGATGTTGAACACATAACTATTGTCATCAGCCATCAGACCTAATAATGAAAGGCATGACCTTGAGACAAAGAGGTTTCAATAGTATTCACTGAGCTCTGACATTGCCTATGTCAAAGACAAGGCCAACTTCACAGTCTTTGTTAGCCATTCAACTAATAAGAAGCCAGCTTACGAGATCTCTATTTCAAAAGATTTGCATGATATTTCATGCTATAAAATTTTATAAAACAGATATGAATTAAAATAGCTTTTTAAATCTATGCATGAAGATATACATACATTTAAATATATGTACTTAGTGATTTAAAGAAGAATAAATAAAATGCAGTGATTTTAGTAAATAATATATTTTAATAGAAAAATATAATTTCTATATAAGTAAGTTATTATTGTTTTTAGAGAAAAAGTAATAGCTTAATTCAAGACCCAATGTCAATAATTATAATAATGTAGAAAAATGTGTGCTTTTAGGGGCAGCTGGGTGGCTTAGTCAGTTAAGCAGCTGACTTCAGCTCAGGTCAAGATCTCATGGTTCCTGAGTTGGAGCCCCATGTTCAGCTCTGTGCTGACAGCTAACAGCCTGAAGCCTGCTTTGGATTCCATGTTTCTCTCTCTCTCTCTCTCTCCCTCTCTCTCTCTCTCTCTCTCTGTCCCCTTCCCCCTCCATTCTCATTCTGTCTCTCTCTCTTTCTCAAAAACAAACAAAAAGAAAAATGTGTTCTTTTATTGATGGTGTTTCTATTGTCTGCAGCCAGTACTGGATTAGAAATTCTTGAATTCTAATCCAGGTTATGATCTTGTATAAATATGTGGTCTTGCATACATTATTCTTGCACATATTTTGTGCATAAAATGAAGCAATTGGATTAGGGCTCAGATCTAAGTTATCTGTAATAAAGTTATGACACCCTACAAGTTGGTCTGATCTTATTTCTTGCATTATCCTTCTCAAAATATCTGTTACTATTAATGTTACCTTACTAGTGTTTATGTAATTTCTATCCATAAGAACCAGTTCCCACAATCTTCCACCACATCCCAGCTACTACTTAAGAATTTGTTACAATAATTTATAGGCAAGAAGTAGGCACTACTTGTAAAATCCAGTTTCTTCTCCACAGTGCTCAAGGCTTGTTCCTATATGCCCTGGTATATTCATGAAATATTTTACTTAATCATTCTATGCCTCCCTCCACTTCACTTTTCCTAGTTTCTCTGCCTATGTGAGGTCAACCTTTGTTCATTTAAAGTTCAAGCAAAGGCCATATTTCTGGTGCTCAGTCCTGGCAAGTGTTTTAGTCTTTGACATTCCCTTGTTCTTTATATGTGATTGCTGGAATTCGGACCTTGATGCTCACTGCTGTCACTCAATGCCTAATCATAAACAAAGGATGGGTTTGCTTTAGCAACACAGTTTATCTCCTTGTCTAATTAGTGCATCTCTGACTGCGGTGCTGCTAAGGTAGCACAAATTTGGCTTCTAGCTTTATGCTGCTAATGAGGATTTTAGTCTGCAAGTATGTTTTGCCTTTAGCAACTTGGTTTATTTACTTCATTTTAGGTCCATTTATCGTCAGTCCATTACACTGTTCCAAATTGTAAAATGATATATAGTCACAAGAATATTTCCTGTTATATCTCTAGGGCAGGATCATCTGCAAAACATGTTCCTTGGCTGAATCATGTACAGACTCACAATCTGTTCAGTTTCTTGTGGCTTTACTAACCTTCAAGGACTTAGTTGTTTCATCTCCTTTAACCGAATAGAAATATTCAAATGGGCTCATATTAAACAAAAATCCCAACTTGGTAAAATGTGCAGTAGAAAATAGGTATTCAGGGTGAAATCTTGTGTTGCATGATATATTTCCTTAGCTACACATTCAGAGTGGATATCTCTGATTTTTGATATTAGATGCCTTCTCTATGCATTGAGAAATGTGTCCTCTCACTCATTCTAGATAGTTTTGATGAAGCTGTCCATTACTATACTTTGTACAATCTTTGGTTATAGGAGCCACCTGGCCCTGACCTAGCCAATCATGAAACCACATCCTTTCCTTCAGATGGAGGACCCATTACCCAAGGAAAATCAGAGTTCCTCACTGAGATTAAATGGATACTAGGAGAATGAGATTCATTTATTTCTTTTTAAAATTGCCTTCTGTAAACATATTTAAGTCTTTAACAGTTAACAGCCTTTCTTTTTCAGCCAGTACCAGCCTGAGTATAAAATACAATGGTGATGAAGAAAGAGGCATGATATCTGGATCTAGCCAGGTCTTAAATGAGATTACTCCTATAATTCCCAATTCCATGTATGAATATATTTTTTTGGCTTAACCTACTTTCAGTTAGACTCCATCAACCAAAAAATTTTAGCTTGTCAAAAACATACTTTTTGAAAATGATTGTTAGTAGCTTGATAATCTAATGGTTTGCTAAGTTTCATGCAATTTAAAAGGAGCTGGTATAGGATATATCTTTCATAAATAGATTATGTTGATTGTATGTGACATATTTTGTAAGTAGATTATGTTGATTGTCTGGAACTACATACTTGATAATATTACTATAGAAAATAATGACTTAAGAGTAAGTCCATGGAACATAACTTAATAATTATGCATGCAGAATAGGTCTCCCACAGAAACTCTGATATAAGGGGACAGTAGTAGGATAGTAAGATGTTAAAATGTTGATGAAGAAAAGGAAGGAAGACTGTGAATGAAGACATATTACAGATGTATTTTTTTTATTGTGTTTTGGGTTTTTTTTGTTTTTTTTTTCAGGTTTATGTTTTTTATTTTTTTTTACAAATAGTTTATTGTCAAATTAGTTCCCACATAACACCCAATGCTCATCCCAAGTGTCCTCCTCCATGCCCACCCCCCTCCCCCCCACATCCATCAGTCCTCAGTTTTTGTCAGCATTCAAGAGTCTCTCATGGTTTGCCTCTCTCCCTTTCCCCCACCATTTCCCCCTTCTTCTCCCCCTTGTTCCTCCGTCAAGTTCCTCCTAATCCTCCTATATGTGCAAACATATGATATTTGTCCTCTGCCTGACTTATTTC